>NC_089204.1:29717421-29809921 GCF_963930695.1 Labrus bergylta
TAAGGCACAGCACAACATACCTGAACAATTTAAGAAAACCTTTTTATTTTTCTTAGTTTTTCTTAAAATTAAAAATTCTTAGAAATGTGGGAACATAGGCACGCTCCTCATCTCTTACATTTTTACAATTAGGACAAAATGCTGCAGCCAAAAGCTCACATATCAGTCCAAGTCTGTTTTCTTTACTCTGGCTTTGCATCAATTTTAGAATACAATTCAAGATCCTTGTTCTTCCTTTTTAAAGCCCTGCATGGACAGCCAACGTCACAGAGCTCTTATGGCCTTACAGGATCTCTTAGGTCTCCTGATCCAGGTTTGCTGGTGGTCCCACAGACCAGATTATAGACCAAAGGAGACTGGGCTTTTGAAGTTGTAGCGCCAACGCATTGGAACGCTTTGCCTCTGGGTCTAAGATTTGAAAAGCATCTTAAGACCTTTTTGTTTAGACTTGTTATTCAAGAAAAACAATAAACAAGAGGATAGCATCCACTACAACGCTGATTGATAAAAACAGTCATATGTTGACGAGCATGGTCGTTCTACAATTCTACAATTCACTTATCAGACGCTTTTATCCAAAGCGACGTACATCAGAGAGTAAGAACAACACAAGCAAGGATCTAGAAAAAAGGGAACAATGTGAGTAAGAGCAAACGATCAGCTTTGAGTCTGATTGGACACACAGGTGCTGACAGGAAGTGACCAGAGGCAAAGCACAACATTGAGGGCAGTTCTTGAGAGCTCTAATCAGTATAGAAACCATCTTATAAGTCGTCGTTATCAAACAAAAACCATCGTCATTACCATCATCATCATCAATAATATGGAGACCATCATCATTAAGTTAGTAGGTATTCATGAAAGAGCTGGGTCTTTAGCTTTTTCTTAAAGGTGCAGAGGGACTCTGCAGATCACATGGAGTTTGGAAGTTCATTCCACCACCGGGGGGCGACAGACGAGAAGATTCTAGTCAGCATTTGTTCGTTGACAAAGATGCTGCATCTGATGATTTAGGAGTGAGAACACGCTAACCCTTTTTGTGTTAAAGAGAATTAAAGAGAACTATTTCAGCATCTGACACATAATTATAGTGTTTTATGAGTAAGTTGTGACTGAGCATGATGAGCCTCTGTCCACTCACATCAGGAACAAACATTGTTCCTGATGTGTGCATGCACAGGTCTCTGTTCACGCAGCGTCTGCAGGCATGACATGACTGCATGTTGATGTGGCTCAGAATCAGCATGCACTCACACTGTTGTGTGTAAGCAGGAGCAGCCCTGCTGGGAAACATCAACCACATTCATGTGGAGAGGAAAACACTACTTGATTCTCTGGTTACGACACGGCCCCTCAGAGAGGGGCTGAGGATGAATGTGATGGTGCAGGCAGGTCTCTAACTTTGAATTCAGCATCACATGTTTCCTATACAATCGCACTCACAGGAGGGATCTTCAGTGCAGTATTTACTGCTCTCTTGCTGGTTTCTCCGCAGCAGTGAGGCGTGTTATGGAAGCGCTTTAAAGCAGCGTGCTCTTGAGGTTTTTCGTTTGTTTTGTTAATGTGCAAAAAAAAACTCTAGCCGCACACGGCTCCAGTGAAGACTTTCATCTCCACCTCCGAACACGAGACGGTGATGTCGTTACCTGAACTCAACCGCGGCTCATCATCTCTCTGATTAGGGCAGCAAACAGCCGGGGCAGTGCATCGTAATTCTGCAGGGGTTTGTGGAGGGAGGCGGGTCCTTGAGCTGGTGTGTGTAGAGCTTCATGAATCTTTCAAACGTCAGTTCAGTTTACACACACACACACACACACACACACACACACACACACACACACACACACACACACACACACACACACACACACACACACACACACACACACACACACACACACACACACACACACACACACACACACACACATACATGCTTACCATACTAGGAGGGGACTATGGGTCTATACTTAACAAGTGTGGCCTTGTCTTTCTGGTAATTTTTAAAATACAAAAAAGGAATACCACATTTACTTGTGATGTCTTTAACCGTAATTAACTTACTTCAAATGTGTGTTGTTGTTTTTTTTTCTAAGAGTGGACTTGCAGGCTTGAGAGATGTCTATATACATACATCACTGGGGGGGGGGGGGGGGGGGGGGGTGTACCCTACCCAGGCTTTCACCTCATGAATGCTTGTTAACTGCAAATCCTTCCATTTTACACACTCTCACACACACACACACACTCTGTTGTAAATACACACACAGTGATGGAGGCACAGCTGCAGGGAGAGTGAAAGTGATGTGGCCTTCACAGATGCTATTACCCGTCATTTCAATTAAGACACATGTGCTCGACGTGGATTTGATGGAGGAAGACACAGCGGGAGGAGAAAATTAGGCACGCTCTCATTCCGGCAACATGTGCCACACGCTCTCCAAATTATGCTAATGACAGTGAATAAACAAAGATGCATTTAAAAAGCCATGTTTGTTTGGGTAAGTAAGGGTTAGAAAAAAGGAATAATGTTTTTCACCCACAAAAAGAAGCCAGGGTGTGAGGGGATGTAAGACTTAATTATCTTGCTAAACCATGAAGTCACAGTTACTGTTTGACTCAGAGACTTACATTAAATTTGTAAACATTTGGATGTTCTTTTGATTTATACACTCAGCAAGTTCACCAAGTTAGCTTCAGAAAGCTGAGGGCCTGATTCACAGAGGGATACTGATAGTCAGAAAGACACCTTCTGATTCACAGAGCTTTTACAAATGGACCCCTCACTGTGCTGCAGAGCAAATAGTGTCTATATTTTAATAATATTTCTGTATTTCTTTAAGTCTTAATATTCAGTTGTAATCTTAAAAGCCTCGTAGGGACAGGGTTTACAAAGTAGCCACGGCTAGAAACCTGTTTGCATTGCATCTTCTTTGCATGTTACATGAATCAATGTCCCTGTTTAATTCCCCCCCTTTCTGCCCAATTTCCAGATTTGCTCCTCTTGAATCGGCAACTCTCCGGTTCCTTACCTAAGTCATTAGAGAGTGAGCGTCTGCTGACCAGAATCAGGGGGTTAAATCAGTCCAGGGTTGCCACAGGCTCCACCCCCACCCACTTTGTCCACAAGTATGGAGAAGGTTTGGGTCATCATGCAGGGCGAGAAGCGGGATTTTTCTTTTCAAGGCCTAGCTGCTCTTGCTCACGGTGAAAGCAAAGACTGTAAATATGAATGTTTGAAGCCTGAGTGACGTCAGCCATCTCTTCCTGCAGGGGGCGCTGGAGGCCCATCAGCAGCAGCCTCCATGTTGGAAATGCTGTCTCAGTCTAACTTTCAGTCAACCTAACGACAGGATGAGAGCTGGAGCTGAGGCGGGTTTTAAACCTCCTGACAAACCGTTACACCGCGCCTGTCAGTCATGACAGACATGTTTAGTTTTTTGTAATGGGCTGTAAACATGTAAATAAAATAAAAAAACTGCCTCTTTTGGCTGTGGTGTGTATGTGACTTCTGATGTTCCTGGAACAAGCCTTAAGTAGACACTAGACAAACTGCAGGATTTTGCACTTCCACACTGGCTCAATTTTTTTAAAAACCATTGGTTTTGCCATTTGGGTGAAAGTTGTTTCCCATCAGTAAAAACTAGACTGCACATAAACTGTAGAGAAGTGCCTCCTCTCATGTTCAACATGTGGACAGAATGGAGCTCCGTCAGGAGGAGAGTGCACAGCTCACTTCTGCTCAACAGAAAGAGGAGAGGCTGGAGGCTCAACACACAAGAGATGCAAATCAAGAGCAAAATGCACAGAGCAGGACCACTTCATGGGTGTTTTTGCACTTGAATATCAGGGTGAGTTTTTTGATGACACTGGCTGATGTTTCCAAAGGTTCAACAAACACGGGCCCCCCCCCCCCCCCCCCGCCCCCCCGAGTAGCGGGCTCAGACACAAGTAGTGCGAGCAGCATGATGGACGGGAGGCTATCCCCGCTCCCTCCCCCCTGCACCCATAATTCATAGCAGTCGGGGCCTTCTGCACAACAATATGCTTAGTAAAGTAGATTGGAGATGGAGCAGCAGGGTGGGTAGTTGATGCACCATTTTATTAATACTATTTATGGCAGAAATCCAGTGTCAGTCAATTCCCCCAAATCGCTTTTAAAATGAAAAACCGAAAACGAAGGAAGGCTTCAATTCAGGTTTGTGCGTCCAAACACGAGTCAACAACATCCCTGAATGATCAGCTGTGTTTTCCTAATGGCGTATATTTTCATTTTGAAAATGGAGCTTCAGATGAGCAACACAATCAGCAGGATTAGCGTCTGCTGCCTTTATGTGCTTTCCACTTTGTTGGCCCCTTTTCTTTCCTTTGCGTCACAAAAAGGACTTCAATAAGAGAGAATCTTTAGCCTGAAGCACGTCAATATATTTTAATAATCTGAAAATAACTCTCCTCCCCCCTCCTGCTCCTTTGAATGAACGATAAACTCGACAATCTTGGCAAGTGTGCGCATTGAGTGTGGCCCCCACAGCACCGAGAAGGAGGACACTTTTTTTTATTTATTTTTTTCTCTCTTATTTTTGGAGTTCAAAGTAATATGATAATGCCACCAGGCTTTTTGAAAATCTTGTTAGTACATATAAAAAAATTGTCAGACAGTTGCTAACATGCTGACATTCACAAGGCTGCAATAAGAAAAAACTGCAGGGGGGCTGCATCATCTCATGCTGCTACTGCGCCCGGGGGCCGGACTCGGGCCTCTCTGCTGAATGAGAAATGGTTATTTAATACGACCGTTTTCCGGAAAAGCACTTGTGTATCTTATCTGTATAAATAACTTTGTATTTTATACTTTATATGTGACTCAGTGGAGAAAAGACTTCTTTAGTAGATGTCTTAAACAACCCCATAATGTTTGTGAAACATGTCCCTGGCATCAAATTCAACATGGGTATTATTAAATTAGAGTTTTCATCCGGTCCATGGTGACTTCATCTGGTCATAGCAAAGATGACAAAGAAGCATGAATGATGTCATCATGCCTCCGCCATGTTTTCTGAACATGTGCCTGAAGAGTACGAGTGAACTTATCAATAAATAAAGGAAGAAGAGAAACCTTAAAAGTGATCCTTCCCATCACGGGTAAGTGTGGATAAAATAAAAGTTCTGCGCAGTGACCTTCAACAGCCACTTCTCAAAAATGAGACGTGTCAGCCTTTTTCCTTTTTCCCCCTGAACTTTGTCTGGCAGGAGCGGCTGATGCTGAGGTTCCATCTCAGTCCACAGCTCCTCTAACTAGACAGCCCACTTATCAACTCCTTTCACATCCAGGGTGCCACTCATTACTCATGTATTCATAGCCTGAGCAGTTTAATTACAGGACTAATCACAACAAACTATCTCCTCCAGCTGCCTGAGTAATGTGTGCCTGAGGGATTTCAATGCAGCTAATCAGTTCAATGCTGGCCGCATTCTTCAACATTAGCCTCGCTGCTACCTAGTATTTTTTAGTAAGTGTTATCTAATTTTCAACAACGATTGCATAACATCTGAAGAGAGCTTAGTGATTATCGCAATGTCAGCGAGAACATTCAAATATGTTTTCTGGTTTAAGTGACTGATAAGCCCAAAGGCACGCCGAGGTGTCATTATCAGTAATTTATTGATGACATGGAGGCCTGAGCTGTCAAGTCAATGCATTCCTTTATATTTATAGACACTTTGAAGGGTATTATCTGCTTTATACTGTGACTACATGCTAAAAAACAAACATGCTAAAGACAAGATAAATCTTGGACGAGCCCAGACTCCATGTTCACCTTCACACCCAAGCGTGTGACTCAAGCTATGATAGTATGCTAATGGTATGCATGCTAATTGAGAGGTAACAGCGTGAGGTAAAGTTCATATTGACAGGATGTTTAAAGAGTTTAAAGGAGATCTATTAAACTCACTTTCACGCTAAATGATGTCAGTCTGGGTCAGCTGTTGGGAAGTGTTGTGAGACGTGTAGCTCAAAATCCTCCTTATTTATCTGATACTGGCGTCAGTAAAGTCCCTCTTTTCAGCCTTTTCCTGAAACGCTTCATTGCAGCTGCTGTCTCTTTAAGACCTCCCCCCCTCCCCTCATGCCCTCTCTCCCCTGATTGGCCAGCCCTGTTTGCAGTTGCAGGGAAATTTGAGTGAGCTTCCGAGTGGGCGTGTCCTTGAAAGAGCTGCCGGGGTGGGCGTGTCCAACAACTTTGAGCCATGCTTTGCTCTGATACGTCGAGACAGAATCTGACATCAGGTTCTGGACAAGTCTCAGCAATTTCTCATAATGTCTCGTTCAGACCAGCAAACCTGTTATCTGTCAATCAATATCTGTCTTCTTTTTTATTTTGTCCGATCTTATTTCAGTTTCTCAGAAAGAAAGAAAGAAATAATCAAATATTTTTGTTTTTAAAAATTGTCACTTGTATTAATATGTTGTAATGTTGGGATTTCCAATGAGGTATGATAAGGGTCACACATTTCTCTGTCAATCTTATTTTGATGAATCAGGTTTATTTATTTAATTTTTAACTTCGCTGAGGTTAAGTCTGGACATCCAACATTAGGCTGCCATGTTCTGTGGAGGTGTTTAGACCCATGTGTTTCTGTTTGAGTCATGAGTTGTCGTTATGTTTCCCTGATGGCCTGTGTCTCAGTGTTTGCACTTTGATTAAAAGCGCTCTATAAATAAATGTCCTCTTTTCATCATTATCTCACAACAACAGAAGAATTCAGACAAATCGAGTTTGTCTGCCTCACTTTGGTATCTCAGAGTCCGACCTCGCTGAAGTGACAGAAGGAGAGTGGCCGTCCTTTTTCTTTTACAGAGACTTCATCCAGAGGAAGTGCAGCATGGCCCCATTACTGCTCCATCTGCAGGGGCCACCAGAGCAGCCTCTTATCTGTGCCCCGTTTCAGGTACAGCCTGTGACAAGGACCCATCCAGCCAGCGGAGTCTCCCAGGACCTGAGACACTCTCCTCCATGCACTCCCACACATACAAAGACAGATTATCTACAACGGCGTCAAAACGTACCCATCGTTGTGAGGCAGCACTGACAACTTCCTGCAAAAAGGGCCCCCGCTGAAATAAATAGAGGTCAGACTCACACTCCTCTGTTCTTACCCCTCCCTCCAAACACCCACAGAGACAGGGCCCCATGTGGATGACGAAGAGCCGCGACCAAACCTCCTCCAGGGACGGAGACTTGACAACAAGAAAGCACCTAGCTAGCAGCGGTGCACCTGCCACATGCTACCACAAAGGACAGAGAACACACATGCACCGAGAGCTGCTGAGTACCTGCTCCTGCAACTCGACCGAGAGCTATAACATACACGCTCCTGTGGGGATACATAACTCAGAATGTAATACATGGCTACACGGTGCTGCACGGATCAAACATGGAGGATATACAGTTGAATTACCACACAGTGAGAACTGTACGCGTGCAACGGGTGCTGATGTACTGGATTGATGGGATGTAGTAAAATCTCATTGGGTGCTGTGTGCTGGAACCTCGCCCAGAACTGCCTTCCTCTCATTTCTCCTTCGTCCTTGTTCCCAGCATTAACTTAGTGCTGAAAAATGATGGTGAAAATACTGCAGTTCCTCCAGTGTCCACTAGAGGCTGGTTGTCTTAGGAAGTCCCATTAACACTTATATTAAAAAACACTTTTCAACAGCAAAAATAATCATGTTTACAGCCTGGTACAGGAATGATTTTGGCCTGAATAGCTCATGTCTTTAGCGACACACACCGCGCGAGGGGTGGATTTCTGTTAAACTCACTTGTTTTAATTGCATGAAGGATAAAAGTTATGCATAATTATGGGCGTGGCTGATATGACCTCAAATGAGCATGTTGTTGTTGTTTGCTGGGACTTTGTCTTTCCCTTCTTGACTGACCGAAAGTTAGTTTGAGAGAGTAATTCCAACATGGTGACCGCCATTGTTGGGATTAAAAAATCCACTTCAGAAACTAGTGGGTGACACACATACAAGTCACTCATGGTTGCAGCTTGATAAGGCCATGTCATTGGACAGCTGCGCTTGTCCCAGTATAAGCAACAGGGAGAAACAATTATCGATGTCTGACTGCGCTACTGTAGGTGTCATTTTGCCCCCTTTCAGCTAGTTACTACTCGACCTTCTTACACTTGACCATGCTAACAAGTTAGCAAATTAGCAAACAGCAAAGTTGTTGTTTTTATGTCGAAAAGGTGAACACATGGACTCTCACTTTGTAAAAACTTGACTTTTTGTACAGATGCAATCCATACTATCCCTCCAGCTCAGGACAGATGAGAACACGATTTATGCTATGCTACACATTTATGCTGTTTGACTTCCGGTTCGTGGGAACTGTGGAACATGCTCAGATCGCCTCGACCAGTTTGGGTTAGATTGAAGTGTTTACATGCAAGAGTTAATCATCCATGACCTTATTATCTGGATTTGTAATTCTTTGAGGATTTTGACTTCACAATAAATTGACTTCATCTTACTGCATGTAAACGTACTGATTGAGACTACGTCCATGTGTTATACATTCTGTGCCTTTCTCCTTTTGCTTCTTTCAATCTCTCCTCCTCTGTATATTATTCCTCCCTTCTTTATCTCTCTGTGTATCTGTCTCTCAGTGGTGTTCTGAATCAAATCGCTTGACCTGCTGAATTAGCACTGGGTTCTGTTTAAAAACCAAGTTCATGTGTGGCATCGCTCCCCACCTGCCTCACTGCAATTTGTTGCTGTGTGAATGTATCACAGCCATTTCTGCACCGAGGGCTGTGCCACGCTGTGCATACGCTCACTTTGTTACCCCCGACAGAAATGTCTCACCAGGGAGAAGCCTTTAGTAGAGCACATATAAACTCTCGCCTCTTTTAGTGGCATGGGAAATGCTGAAATACATACATTAACGGGGTCTGTTTCTGAGCACCGCACTAAGCTCAGGAGTTTGACCTTGCCACGGCTTTGCGCAGGTTTTTTGAAAATGCTGAAGAGACTGTTTCAAACAATGGATAATTAATGTTCTTTTTCCCATTCCTAGGAGGGGTTCAGATATCTGGTCCTGTCATCACACACGGTGCATTAAACAAAACCAACAGAAAAAGTACTTTTACATAACAGAAAAAGGGATTTAAGGTGAGAGGTTTGAATGTAAAATGGAAAGCCTTTCACTAGAGAGTAGTCTCATCTTTAGTTAGGAGAAGTAACTTTCTGGCCTTCCAGCTGCAGCGGCCATCAGGTAATAAAAGCAAACATGAGATAAGAGGTTGCCGCTGGATCTCTCAGCAGGCCCGCATTAATGTCACTAATGGCACAGTGCACTTTAGGGTGAGCTTTTTAGTGACACGGGCTGATGTTTCCAAAAGGTTCAACAAACACGGGGGCCCCCCCGAGTAGCGGGCTCAGACACAAGTAGTGCGAGCAGCATGATGGACGGGAGGCTATCCCCACTCCCTCCCCCCTGCACCCATAATTCATAGCAGTCGGGCCTTCTGCACAACAGTCTCTTGTTCTTCAGAGTGTTTTGGCAATCAGAGCCACATGCTGCACCACCATTTATCTTACTTTCACAAAAATGCAGGCTTAATGAGATAATTTGGGGTACTATGGTGGAGTGACAGGGCAGAAGAGCTTCAATGTGTGGTCTCTACACGAGCAGCGTGCAGGTCAGGAGTGTGAGAACTTGTTAGATGTGCAGAATAAATGGCACAGGCGGGCTCTTTTAGCTGACGCATACACAGGAGAGCAAAAGAGAAATTACCTCGGGACCTTAGCGCTGGATGGAAGACACATTCGGACTGCGGGGGAAATGTTTTCTTGCCTCCAAGTTGCACAAGGTGAACTGAGCGCTGAGCCATTCGTTTTAACCCCGGCTAAGAGAAACCATTTTGCCTGCAGCTCGGTATAGCACACAAACAGGTTTCCCCCTTTCTGCCAGATCCAGCAGATGCCTTCTTTCACCACAGCGACCTTTAAAATATGCCCCGCCATCTGATTTCAATTTAAATTCTGACGTTTGGAGCCACAAAATATGGATGGAAGTCGAAGAGGAATGAAAATCGAGAGTAAAAAAAAAGGAGTGAGACGCATAAAACACACACAATCATTCAGGTCGGACCGCACACTGCAGGCTCGGCTTTTCTTGTACGGGCTGAAAAAAACGATTTATATTCATGTTATCAAAAACTTTCCTCTCCAAACAGAAGAAGTAGAAGTTTAAGAAACCTTTATGTTGTGTCTGGAATCAAAAGACGAGTCGAACAAACACATTCAGGTACGTCTGGGCAGTCAGACGGTGTGGAACTGAGAGCTTGTAAAAGCCGAGAGGAATCTCTTTTAGCACAGAGACAAAAAAACAAAAGAATAACAACAAGCTCTTAAATCCACCCAAAAGCATCCACACACACACACACACACACACACACACACACACACACACACACACACACACACACACACACACACACACACACACACACACACACACACACACACACACACACACACACACACACACACACACACACACACACACACACGCCTCAGCCAGATAGCAGCGCTTCAAAGCAAACCCGCTCAGGATATAAAATGAAATGATGAAGAGCAGGTGAAAAACATTGCACACATCAGTGCTGCCGCTCAGACGGAGCTGAAAATAGTTCTCCACACCTGAGTGGAGAGACAGAGAGAATATAAAAGGACGGACAGCGTTTGGAGGCTGCTGTCGGCCCTGCCGGTACACTTCAGGATAAATGAGAGGAGCTGGAGTTTTTACACTCCAAAGCCCCACAGCTGACAATTACATAACTCGCTAAGCTAAGGTAAAGATGATGCAAAAGGGAAATATATATATATGGATATATTTGAGACTTCATTAAACTGGAAGAGTGAGTGGCAGCGTAAATTGTCAGTGTGATATCTGAAGCATGTCCTGAAGCTCAGGCTGTTCAAGCATCTGTCTACCTGCCAGGAAAGATTTCTGTCTCTTTTTTAAAAGTCGTCCTTATGTTTTACTCACTTTCTGTACTTCATTATAATCATTATGTTATTGCTCTGGGTGTGTGAGAACACCAACAACACACACTTCATGTCCTAATGCCTCACAAAGGCAGACAAACTCAGAGAGATAAATCAGAAAATAACGAGGTTTCAAACAGAGAATTGATAACAATAACGTTTAGGAAAATTAAGAGGATATTAAAAAATAGATAAACTGCATTTAAACTCAAGTCAAATCAGGACAAACAGAAGATGAAGAAATGTTTTTTTAAGAAGAGACTGACTCAGCCGGCCTCATAGAAGTTTATGAATCACATTAGAAAGCTTTAATCGTTGGATGTTAGCTTCATCGTTTACATGAAAACAAAGATGTAAAGTATTCAAATAAATTCAAGAGAAAGAGAACACACACAGGGCCTGACTCACTAAACGACTACATGGCTTCTGTGCCTGATAAAACCTGGAACTGCAAATGAGTCCAAATTAAGAGTAATTCACAAAACACACAGAGAGGGTTTAGTGCACTCCCGCCCCCTAACAGCGTCTCTGTGAGATAGATAGACAGATGGATATTTGAAATTCAAAGCATCCGGTTGCAGCTTACAAACATGCATGACTCCCCCCCATATGTATATCCTCCCATATGTGCATAAAAAGATTCATAGAAACCCCTCCGGAGATCAAAGTCAAACCTGTACAATAAAAATTAGACCTATACCAAGAACCTTTACAGAACCCCCCAGAGGAATAAGAATAGAAACCTATGCACAGTTTAAAACACAGACAGACCCGTACAGATGAGAGTTTAGACCTACAGGTGCACTGCAGCAGTTCTGTTGCAGGTACAGCAGAGTTCTGAAAGGAGGATTTTTAAAAGAGTCTGTGCAGACTTTAAGGTGCCATTTTGCTATTACATTACAGTGTCCAACTAGAGGCTCTCTCTTTAAGACAGCTGTGCAGCTGAAAATGAAAATTGCTATAGTCCATGAGTCACTGTGTGCTAACCCCCTGCCATGAGGTGTTTCACAATCATACAACCAGAGGGGCCGAAAGAGTTCTTTAGTCTGGATTGTGACAGCAGTCTGACACCGAACACGCTCTCTCAGCCCGGTGAAGGTTCTGTTCAGAGGGTGGTGGATGTAGTCCAGAATGAGGAGCACTTTGTTTAGAGTCAGAATGCTTTCAATTAAGGCAACCTTTCCCCCTTATGATGCACAGGAGCCTCACTGAGAAACAAAGTCTAATTCAAAGACCCCTGTGCCTACAGCCTCGATCAGATAGTGAGAACATGAGAACTTTAAAGTTATCAGGAAAACAGTTCTGCCTCTATATGACCCAGAAATAATAACTCTGTAAATATGACATCTACATCACTGCTGTTAAAAGAATCAGGGGTTAAGTTGGTGTGTGGCTGCTGCAGAGGCTGAAGGTCTCAGTTGGTGCTGCTCACGCCTGCTCAAACAGGAAGTAGGCTGTTTGTTAACTGTTTGTTAAGTTGTTCAGTATCTGTGAAGACTTTACTCCGCAATAAACTTTAAAAAAGTGTCCCCTCCCCTGTCCAGCTCGTCATCTACATGTGGACAGAATCGAGCTCTGTCGGGATGTTAGCGCAGCTTCCGTTCAGCAGAGAAGATGCTAATGCTAACGACTCAGCTCCAGGATGAGACGCAACTTGAGCGCAAACTGCACAGAGCAGAACAACTGCAGGGCGAGTTTGTGATTGATTCTTAAAAGCCTAATATATGAGTTGGACCTTGAGCGGGACCGGATAGCGGACGTAAATGATACGCCACTGATGGAGCAGTTAGCGTTCTTAGTGAATTCGTCCCTGAGTTTTCTGAGCTTCCATCAACATGTTTCAAGTCTTGAGCGTGCATACTGCATCATGTTTTATATTTAACTCGCTTGGACCGTAATAAAGAGTGTTGTAATAGTCGGGTCAGACAGAGATGATCTTTTCTGCATTTGTAAATATAGAAGAACCCCCGAGACCCCTCTGCAAGAAGAAGAAGAAGAAGCATGCAGATGGTTTTAAAAATATTCCACATGATTCATCTGAATACAGTGGAAAGTCAGCCTGAGGCTCTTTGATGACTGGCACTTTGATCGCCTTTAAAAAAACATGTGCAGAAGATAAACCTGCAGGCAAATCTCTTTGTTCAGTTTTGAGTCATCTCCAGAGGAAGTGGTTGTTTCCTGTTACCTCAACTGCATTTCCTTATGGTGCAGTACATCTAAACTGCATGACTAGCATGTAGCCATAGAAACAATCTGCCAGCATATGGCCAGGAATGGCGTTCATAACTCACGCTGGTTGGCGCACAATACGGCATGATCATTAATTTAGAGTCATATGTAGCTGCAAACGTGCTAATGTACACATGCAACCGTGTTTATTGTGCATTAATGCTGCATGAATGGGGCTGAATGTTCAACACATGCAGGTCGAGGAACAGAAATATTATGTCTATTATGTAGCAGCGCTGATAAAGAACACAATATCAAATGAGGAATTACGCCGAATGTAGATCTAATCTCATTGGTTGTTTACAAAGTGCTGTTCCTCTGAGACTCGTGATCAAAGACTTCTTCTTCTTCTGCCGCCGCTCTGGTAATGACATCATGTGTAAACAGTGAGTGCTGCAGTGTGTGTGTGTGTGTGTGTGTGTGTGTGAGTCTCTAGGAAAGAAAAGACTGGAGGCAGGGGCCTTCTCCCATGTTGAGTCTTGGATGAAAATTTTGTGCGGATACAGCAGAAAGCCTGTGACAGCGTGCTTAATTATTTTTGGCGGTTGCAGGCCCTGCCACTGCCTGGTTCTGCCCAGCATCGCCCGCCTCTCAAGGGGGGACAGAGACAAGCCGCCATCTGGGGGTGTGTCTACCCCGGCCTTGTTAGCATAAACCTAACTACAGATTCATGAAATTACCTCTGAGACGTCTTCAAAAATACACACAGAGCCGTTGCTATGGTAAATATGTTGCCCTCACTGCGGTTTCTCATAAATAAACAGATAACACGCCATTCTCACCTTGCAGTGTCTGCAGTGGAGAAGGAAATGGAAAGGTAGCCTCGGTGGACGTGGGAATGAAATATGGGAGTGTAAAACGGGGGTAAATGCGCTTGCTGGTGTTTTCTTAAAGCATCTGCTAAGGTGGGGTGTGACATTGCTGAGGTAGGCTACTGGAAGGGCACAATGTCTCCCCGATGACTCCAGGAGGAAGTTTCTCTCCCTTGCACATTGCTCTCCGCACACTCGGAAAACGAGCAGTGGGAAACGATTTATTTCCTGGAACTTTCTACACCTCTCAAAATGTATCCCAAGGAAAGAAAAAACAATGTTTGTTATTTCTAAGTCAGCCCTCACTGGAAGTTTCAGCCACAAATGAGAAAATGGGGAAAACAAAGGTTATTGCTTTAGGTTTCTTTGCCGTATATAGTGAGTCGACCCTCCCCCTCCCCCTCCCCCTCTCTCCCCCGCTGCCCCCCTCCCCTCCCCTCCCCTCCCCCACTGTGCCAAGAGAAGAAGCAGGTTGCCTGATGATGGCAGGCGCCCACCACTGACCTGGGAAATAAATCCTTTAACAGGTGGCCAGCGTGGAGGGGAAGGGCTAAATCAGCAGCACACCTTCCTGCTGCCGGGGAGCTGGCTGTTTTATGGGCCTTAATCACGCAGCCCTCAAAAAACCTTCACCCCCATCTTCTCTTCCCCTCAGAAACCACTGCCCTTGATCCACCCTCTGACTCCCAGGAGCTCCAAACACACATACAGTAAACACATGTAATCAGGCTAAGCTTGGTCAGGTGTTTGGTTTGCACACTGTGGTATGGAGATGTGAGGGGTTTGTGGCATTTCTAACAGAGGAAGAATCAAACATGTGGTTGTTACTCTTGTTTCACCTTGGTTATGGTCGAGTGCTTCAATACAACGGCTAAATACGATCTCACCCAACCCAAAACAAAGGCGGCTCTATCCAGGTCCAGTGCATAAGAAACATTTATACCTCAAACATGTACCTACAGCTAACACACTGAAACGCTACAGCAGACTTTAAAATGACAACTCAACTCAACTTTATTTAAATACAAGACACATGACTAACAGAGCTGTGGGTTTTTGTGCTTGATGGGTTACTGAACATTAAAGGCAATTGAGTATAAATGTGTCTTAAGGCGAGTTTTTAAAACACCAATAGTGTGAGAGAGACGGATGTCTGGGGGCAAAGAGTTCCACAGTTTGGTCCTCCAATAGAAAAAGCCCGATCAACAGAATGAAAACATATATGTGTTTACATGTTGCTGTGTGTGATCTTTACCTAAACCAAACACTCTAAATAGGACTAAAATCATAGTCTGTATAAACAAACGGACTGTGTGCCTCCGCCTCCTCCTGGTGGACTACGATGAAGCCAAAATATCTCTGTGACGGGCGCTGACGTGTTATGAATTCACAGAGTGGGAATCGACTGGAGGAGTCACTTCTGCCAACAAAACACACATTTAACTTACTGATAAAACGTCGAAGGTGTCTGAGCTGGGTACAGCACACAGCAGAACTGATTCCGGGTTGTTCTATTTTATTCAGCTTGATGTGAAAATGTGAGGGCAACTTCCCAAAGTCAGTTAGCATTAAATCAATGTGAAGACTCTAAATCAGACTTTATGCATCACATTTACCAGTGTTGGTCACATTACTGAGTTACTAACGGAGTTACTGTCTGAACCATCGTTAAGAAGATCAGTTACTTGGCCAAGTAACCTGAGCGTTACTTTTTTTTTTTTTGCTTCAATGCTCATATAAATGCATTACTTTGTGTTGCTATAGGCAGAACGGTGCTGTGACAAGATGAAGGTATTTTTATTATTTTCACTTTTTAGAATTCCTTTAAAAGAAGTGTATGTATTTTACAGTTCTTTTAAAAGGGATTTTATATCTTAAAGTGATTGTTATTTCCTAATCTTTCCTTGTTTATTATTGTATGACCTGCCTGTTTTGATGTTTTTCTAGTTGCCGTCCTTGTAGAGCACTTTGTAACTTGTTTTTTAAAAGTGCTCTATAAATAAAGATTATTATTATTTTACCAATTAGCTCTCTGAAAGCGTGCAACGTTCTTTCTCCCAGGATGCTAGTGTGCTAACGTTAGCGTCACCTCACCTGCTTGTTGTCGGGCTGTTTCACATAAAGTAACGAGTAACTGCAACAGCTTTATTCAAATATGGAAAGTAACTAACAGAGTTACGTGTCTTTACAGTAACCCAACACTGACTTTTACGCACACTGGATTCAAGTTGTGTCTGTTTACTCTGCACACTGTCTCTAAACTTTATACTAGACAACTTTTTGCACTCACCTTTATCTGCACATTTCTGCACATCTTTACCTGTTATCTTATTAAATTCCCCTGACAGAAGGAGCACTGATGTTTTTATACTTATTTTTTTGCATCCAAACACAGCAAACATATCCTTGAATCTGTGAACCTCAGCATCACTGATTCTGATTCCTTTTGTAATTAAACTGATAAATATCAACTCCAGAGGAAAATAAAACAACAGAAAAATAACCACACTAACCGACAGGTCGAGAAATTGTGACTTCTCTTCCTGTTTGCGTCTCTTCATCGATCCACTTTCTGAATGATACCAGTATTCGGCCCTTGACTCCACGGCGAGATCATCCATGTGTAGTTTTGTCAGTCTCTGTAGCTAAGCAACTGAGCGTTACAGTGAAAGAGACCAGCGCTTGCGGCGGTTGCTAGGGAACTGCTGGAGAGTGTTACCACTTGTGAGCAGCGCTCCGATAGATCAGCCTCTAATGGTTCAGGTCTGATGGAGCTTCGCCTAGAAGGAGATGAGGGATCGGCAAGCGGGCGGCACGCTCCATCTCACCAGCCATACCATATGTCACAGCCGACAAGTCTGTGCGAGTCCCACGCATCAGCACACATAACAACCAGATGAAAACGATGGCAGCTTTTCCCTCAATAGGAAACCATTTGCATAGAAGTGGAGACTGAATAATTGAGAGGTGCGGGAGAGAGCAGGGGGGCTGAATTGGGATGAAGGGATGTATGCCTGCCAGCCAAATCCATTAGCCAGGCCTTGCTTGGCTGAGGCAGGCAGCTGATGGGAAGGCTCTGTTATCGGACACTAAAGGACACAAGGGCTGGCCACCACCACGCCTGCCCTCTCTACTCTTTGCCGCAGGGAGAGAGAGGGAGAGGACGGGAGGAAAATGACAGAGACAAAAAGAGAAAGTGAGCGAGGGACCAGAGAGGTTCAATAACAGAGAGACTGAGGAGGTGTTGCCCTGTTACAGCTTTATAATTGGCCTGCAAGGGCGGTCAAATGAGAGGCTACTTATCGCACATTGCAGTTCCACAAGAACACTTGTCCGTCTCTATAGCTGCAGCCCGTTTAAAAGAGCATTAGGACAAATGAAGCTTTGGATAAGAAGACACTGTCTCTCTGCGTAGGGCTTGATGGAAAAAAAAGATGTGTTAGACAACTGTACATCATGCATTCAAGAAAGCAGCTCAGTGGGGTTCTGCAGGGAGCCTGACGGCCCAGGAGAATATCTCTCATGAAGCAGCCCAGAGAACAGAGGACGATCACTGCAAGAATAAATCTGCTACAGTCCCTAACACAACTAATTTTAAAATAACATTTCAGACGTTTTAAGGCCTATTAAGAACAAAAACTTCTCTTCATGCCGTGTGGGAATCAGTGTCTTTGATGTGCAATGTCCCAAATAACGTTTTCTTTACTGCAAGTCTTGCAAGTCGTCTCGTAATCGTTGTTTGCCGCTATCAAGCATTCCCTGTACTTTTTCAAATTGAAGCCAAATTTTGAAAAAAGCATGAAGTTCTGCACTGGGTCAACAAATGTAGAGGAATCAGGTGCCTCTTCAAGGACAGGGGTCAGAGGTCAAATCCTGTCCTGATTACAAACAAAGTTCATTGTGAAGAAAAGGCAGTCTGGTGAAGTATCAAAATCTTTTGGTAAACAGGGATGTGTCTAAAAGTCTCGACTTAACTGAGTCTTTATCGGGACGTCCAAAGCCAAATTTCCTTTCAATATGAAGCTACAAGCTAACTAAAGAGCGCTAGCATTAGCCCGCTAACACAAAAAAGCAGGACGCAGGCGATTGCAGCTCGAGCCAAGGACAATTTGGTCCTTCGCCTACGCTAACCTCCTCGGTGCAAACTTGAAGGGAGAGGGGTTGGAGGTGTGTCGCTAGAGGAGAGCGGAGGCGGTGCTCGAGTGCGACATCCACTGGATCAAAAAGTTGCACATTCTTTGTCTTAATTGCGTTAATATATTGTCTTTTTATGTATTTGTGCAATTTAGAGAGAGTGCATGAGTGCGCCTGCATTTATTGGTCATCAAAAACAAGAAACTATCCGATATTAGGTGCCTAGGATTTCGTTTTTTTTTGCAGCTGTGGTATCAAACAGGTAACAATATCATTCGATTTTGAAGTTTAAAATCTGGTACCATGACAACGCAAAAAAGAAGGGATTTTGTATTTTTTGACCAGTGAGTGGTTCCTTAAACTTCTTAAGCATACTGTAATTAAATGTCTGTGTGTTTACATTTTACAGTTAGAGTTTGTTCCTTTATGATATCTTGTATCTAAATGTGAATATTCCTGTTGAAAGAATGTAAAATAAAATGATTTGGGAAACTCTTAAGTGAAAGTGTTGTTTCTCAAGACATAAATCCAAGATGTAGCTCAAACTGATCCAACAATAAGCAAGTCTGCCAACAAAACAAAGACCAGAAAAAAGTGCTGTGTGCATCTGCGTGATGTGGAAGAGGGATGTTTTTCTTGACGGCGCTAAAACACCCACAATAATCCATCGCATAATAAAAGCTCAACTATTTGTTTTTCTCTTTCAAGTGGTCAGAATTGATTAATACAGTCTGAAACTGGATCACTAGAAGCTGTTTGTTTAACCACAGCTCAGAGGAAACACTGTCTTAGACACACACAGACACACACATACACACAAACACACACACACATACATGTGTACCTTACATAGAGGGGACTATCAGTCTACACTATCCAAGTGTGAGCCTTGTCTTTCTGGTCATTTTAAAACTTCAAAAAGTAATACCACATTAACTTTTGAAGTCTTTAACCATAAAATAACTTTTTTATTTTATTATTATTTTTTAAAGAAGTTGCCAAGAGGAGACTTGAAGGCTTGAGAGATGTCTACATATGTAAGAAACACACACACACACACACACACACACACACACACACACACACACACACACACACACACACACACACACACACACACACACACACACACACACACACACACACACACACACACACACACACACACACACACACACACACACACACACACACACACACAAAGCTATGTTGAATAGAGTTTCTGTTTGAACTCATTGGAACATCTCTTTCCATCTCTGTCCTCACATTTGTCACCTCCATGTGTCTCTGTTAGCTGTTCACACTTAGTATCTCTGCATGAAAGAAAAACACATTGCCGCAGTGATGCATCGCCAATCAGATTTATGCTGCACAGTCTGTTGATCCTGGAGAGGGAGACATCCAAACAAAAGAGAAAAGGAGAGACATAGACGAGTGCTGCCCTCAGACTGAGGCTTTCTCCCGCAACCATCCAGTATCCAGGCATGACAAAGTCCATGCTTTGAATAAACACAGAGAGACACAACTCAAGATAATGAGCATCAAACAGTCACCACTGACTGGGCATCTCGGAGTAAGACATTGATTTGTGGGTTCTTGTTTTTCGCTTTGTTTCCGCGGCAGAATAAAATTGAAGGAGAAATAACAAACTAATCACATCCAGAAACGACCAAATGATTGTTAGAGAGCTTTCTGTTAACTGGAAACAAAATACAGGACACAAACGCAGAAAGAAAGGGTAGAAGAGTGTGCAACAAAAGTGATAATTGTCGTCACATCCCTGAGTTTTGTTGCCCCCCCCCCCTCGTCCTGACAGATGAACATGATGGCTTACACACAGAGAAGAAGAGGGGACAGCCACGGGGCCTTGCTTTAAGAGGATACAGCTGTGTGTGTGTGTTTACAGAGCTCGTGTCTCCTAAATCTTCCTCTCCCACTCCTTCTTCCCTCTCTTCTCAAACACACTGAAAATCAAGCATGAACAGATATGCACAATTAAATTAGCTCCGAGCTCTGCTGCACTGCATCTGTCAAATAAAGGACATTAAAAACACAACATGTGGAGCTTTAACCTTACATCTGTCAGCCTCTGAGAGGAAACCGTTTCAACGACAATATGGTCTTCTCCTCTAACTCTAACATGTGTCTCTAGTCTGTCTACAAACCCCCCAATCATGAGAAAAGTCCATCCTCTCCGTCTTCTGCCTGCTCCTCTTTTCAGAAAATGTGTGCTCAAACAGGCCGTTTGGAGATTTTCCCTTCATGACATCACAAAGGGCAGTAGCCCCTCCCCCCAGGTGGGTGACACTCCCACAGCTAGGTGTTTGTTCTGCCCTCTGAGTCTGCCTTCTCACCGTAAACAATCCAGAGAGGGGGTGTGGTCAGACACAGCTCATTTACATATTTAAAGGTACAGACACAGAAACAGCCTGTTCTGAGCAGGGCTGAAATAGAGGGGTTTATAGACATGATCAAATACAGGATCAGAGTGGATTTAGAACAAGAAACTTCACACACATGTTTTGAGAAGCTCTGAGACTTATTTACACTGAAGAAGAGGAGGAGGATATGTCACCTTTAAGACTTGAGTTATCAAATTATGTATTAATATGGTGAGACCCATCGATGTAACTCACATGAGCTTTATGCAAATAACTGAATCTAATGTGGATGCATCAATTTATTCAAATGCATGGAGACAACAGGAATCAAACTGCTGACCCACACTGCTCATTAGCGACAGGACTATAATATGCACATTTTATTTCACATTTATCAGTGCCAAGATATAGAAAATGTGCATAATCAAACTGTGCATAATACTCCTATAATGGAACTGGGTACTAGATCAGGGATATCTTACACCCCCTTGTGTCCACCTAGCGTTTTTTTTATGAGCACCTTTTTTCAATTGTTTCAATGAGTAGAAAGCGGCCGTCTGGGGGAAAAGCATCATGCCAAGCTTTTTTCCCCCAAGCGCTCTGCCTATTATGTGTGGCCGCTACAAGCGCTCAAGTTTCAGAAAGGCGCTGTTGACGTCATCAGCGCTCTTTTCCCAATGTGTGATTTTCCCCATAGTTTTGCCGCATTGGGATCGTGTCTTGACCCCACATCCTCCTCGCTCTGTGTTTGAAAAACAGTAAAAGTAAACAGTGTCGGTCATACAGCGGACATTGTCAACAGACTGTTGTCATAGAGACAGGACGGACGTGCAGCGCTTTTCTTCTCAATGCTTCATGCAAGCGCTCCCGAGCTCACAGCCAGCGCTTTACTGCCCGGAAAAAACGCCCAGGTGGACACGGGGCCTTACTTTGTTTGCTTGATGGTGACAGATAATGGAAGTCACTTTTATCGGCCTCGCAGAGTTTGTGCTTTTTAAACCAACCAGACCAGCGTCACCTCAGAAGACGCCGCTCTGAAATGTCAGCACATATTTAAAAAAAGGTATTTTGCAGGAGTAAACAGCAGCTATCATGTTCTAGTAGCACTGCATCTCAATGAGCTGATTATTCCAGCGCTGAAGGAAGTGCATCCTGACGAAGCGCTGAAGCCTCATTTGCATCTTTTCATACTTAATTCTGGACAGCACAGACAGGTCTTGATGTGGCCCTAATGTGACAGCCGACATCGCCTAAGCCCTGTAATTATTTCCCTGACCTGAACCAGCAATCATCTTCCCTTCAGTTAATTGCCAACACAAACAAATCCTCAGGTGGTCCGAGTTCATACGAGTGTTTTGCATGAAGAAAGGCTCGCCGCGTTGATAAAATCCTCCAAAGTCTCATCACACGTTGTTCCAACTGCTGCTTCATGACATGCTAAATTAAAATAGCTTTGATCAAAGGACCAATTGATGGCGCTAATTGTTAGAGATTTGATTGCGAGTGTCTGATTCTCCAGAGTGAAACTTCAAAAAGTGCGTTCAAAGGAAAAAAGAATGTGCAGATATCTACAGAGTCACTTTCACTCTACTTCTTCGGTGTCTGTGTGTGCTTAACGTTTGGTGTGTTGTCGCTGCAGAGTGAATATTTAATGAAGCCACGGCAGCCCCTCCACTGCTGTTCATCTGGGCAGCGAGTCAGCGGAAAAACTCTTTCTCTGCTCCTGCCATCTGTTGGAATCAATAAGGGGGGCTGAAACCCCCAGCCGCCATTCAGGGGGCTGCAGCATGTTGGCGATTAAAGCTAACCCTTCTCCCCGTTCCTGCAAGTCCTGCTCACCAACCAGCAAGGTTAAATGGCTGGTGCTGAAAGACGTATATTACACCCTGCACAGTAATGCTAATCCCTCAATTAAATTATACCCCCCCTAAGCAGACAGGCCTTTCCCTGGCGGCGCGGCTCGGAAAGCAAAGCCCCGCGACATGTTTGCACAGTACAGTCCGCACTCGACGCTGGAGCTTTGGACGGATTTATGAGAGGGAGCGATACTCTGCGGAAAAGACAACAGTATACACAATGTGTTTGTGCAGTGTAACTACACATTAAAAGCTTTACAATGTGTTTGCTTAGCATGGCAGGAGCTTTATGGAGCGTTCAAACAACAGGAACACTCAAAAAATCCTCTTTGTCCTGTTTGTCTTTCGTCTGGATGTTTACATGAGTCACAGTAATAACGTCTGTCTGCAGCAGATGGGAAAAGACCGAAGCAATGTCCTTCTTCCTCGGGCCCGCAGGGGTGCTCCTCCTCTAATGGGGAAAAATAAGGTTGTTTAATTGTAGTTTATTTCAGAGCCTGATTGCTTTTATTGAGCTCCATTATTCTTGTTAATGAGCCTGTAATGTGAATGCTGATAATGTGAGAGCCAGTCTTTCCCCTCTCAATGTGAGATCCTGGCGTTTCTCTGCCCACTAAACCCTCGGTTACTTCCCTCCGCCGAGCATCTGTTCGCTGCTCCCCGCCTCGGTGTCACTGACCCAGCAATGACTCAGGAGTGAAACTTTATGTAGCGTTGGTTACACATTTCTTACTCGGGAACTGCCTCAGAATCCACTAAAAAGCTCTGATGTCTGTACTCTGACTCACATCAAGGAACGCACACAGATAAGATAAACCGGTGTGTCACTGAAGAGCACATGAAGAACCTGCACACACTGAGACATGTTTACTTCTCTAGGAGTGTTTATTAAGATGTGTTTACTCCAAGGTTTGGGATCTTTTTTTTTCTCCAAAGAATACACAAACGCTTCTGGCAATAGGCGGTAATTTCCCAGGAGGGGAAATGAAGCAGAGGCTGAAGTTGCCAAAAAACTGCAGTTCCCTGAGTGGCCACTTGAAGTATGCACGGAAATCGAGTAAATCCTTATTTGGACACGTTTCAAAACGTCTAACTGAACAGCAGGAGGACACACATGTAGGCCCGGTTCTTGGACAAAATGACTAAGGCTGCATCTGAGGTTAAAGGTCGTGCAGCAACTACAGTGACCAGTGCCAGAAATGAAAAAAAGCGTAGGTGTTACGGGTCCATCATGTGGTCACCGGTGAAGAGACAGGTCACATGCACCAGTCAGGATCATCAGATCATGGTTGTTACAAACTCAATCTGAGTCCATGCTGTCATTTGAAAGCCTTGATTACTTATTGTGAATACGCAAGAGGTAGAGAACGAACAGGGAGACAGGGAGGCGTCTGATTGGTTCATCAGATTGGTACCTCGTGGCAGACACTGGATGAAGTTTTTACAGACTTACAACTGCTACAGATGACGGATTTCCTTTGTTCCTTTTTCAGAGAACATGAGTTATTAATCTCTGTCAGGGCCTGAAGACAATTTACACCAGAATCTGAAAAAGTAGAGCTGGAGGAAAATTATCAACCCTGACTTTACTACCACTACTGCTACTCTCCACACTCTCTCTTAGTCTTCAGTGTGGTGTAAAACTCTGCCGCCACAAAAAGAGTGTCATTGTTTGGGGAACACAATGGGCGACAAAGTGATGTGCCAGGTAATGAATTAGCCACGGGCACAGACTGTGGAGCTCTGATAACTTGGCGTTTGACAACCCCCTTTCTCAGCCAAAATACGGTCACATGTGGCCTCCAGAAAACCAACAAAGCAGCGGCCAAAACAACCAACTGAAAGGCTTCAGAGCTGCAGTGGATGAACCAATCAGTGACGTCAGGTTGGTCGAGGTCCAATATTTACCCAGACTATGACTCAGACTCTCAGAAATATACAACAGGTCGTACTGTCACAGGATGTGTTAATATCCTGAAGGATGTTTACTCCTCTAGGAAAGTTTATCAGACAAAGTTTACAGATATTTATTCAAAAGTTTTGGATGTTTTTCCCCCGAATACACAAAAACAGCACACACACATGCATCAATAATGTTACGTACAACCATCTCTTTTGTGCAAGAGCAACAACATTTTGATTGCTACTGAGTGTTGGGCAGGACTGGCATTAAATCGGGTTATGCAGCGACAAGCTTGCCCAAACGTCATTGCCATTTTGGAACAGGGTAGAAGGAATTAGCATCGCACAAAGAGTGCATTATGAGTGAATAATGCACTGAGCGAGCGGTTTGGACATGCGGCAAAGTGAATGTCAAAACTCATTCAGACACACATTCTTCAGGCCGTGCAGCCACATATCATGCTTAAACGAGGACACAAGGAATCCTATCTCCTGCCCATTCCTTCATTATGATAACCGCAGGAACAGCGCCCGGGGAGGGAGACGCCAACGACAGCAACGCACAAACATGTGATAACAGGCAGACAGCATGGCAGCGTCTGGATCATCCCGCGGTCATCGGGGGATGGGTGGGTGGGGACCAGAGCATACCTCAACATGAATGATTGTAGGTTAAAGGACAGAAAAACACGCTGTCCTTCACAAACACGGGAACACAGGACCCACATGTTCAAAAGACAACGACCCTTAAAAAAGTCGACCTTCTGACTTGACCCCAAAAACACAAACAGACTCTGAGACATAGCAGAAGAGTTTTCTGTTTACACCTGAAGCCATTACTCCCAGTTTACAGATACACACCTCCATCCATCCATTATCTATACCGCTTTCTCCCTTTTTAGGGTCGTGGGGCTGTCATTGGGCAAGAGGCGGGGTTACACCCTGGACTGGTCACCGATCAATGACAGAAACAAAAAGCCACACTCACATTCACACCTATGGGTAAACTAGAGTCAGCAGTTAACCGGGCATGTCTTTGGACTGTTGGAGGGAGCTGTAGAGAATTCACACATGCACGGGGAGAACATGCAGACTCCACACAGAGAGGCTCCTGTCAGACGGGGATTCAAACCAGGAACCTCCTGGCTGTGAGGCGACAGAGCTAACCACTGCAGCACCGTGCAGCCGAGATACACAGATACACACATGATGAAGTAAAAAAGTTAAATCTGGGCAAAAATAATTGGAAACAAAAGAGAAACACCGGTCATATTTCATATATTTTTCTCATGAAAACTATTTACTTTACTTTATACTTCATTTCAGACCCATAGGTCCATATCATTATAAAAAAGCACAGATTTGACCTCTGTAAGACAGATGTGACAGGAAGGTCACACTCCTGTATGATCTGCAGTAACAGTGTTTAGTGTATGTGGAGTTCAGAGCGACATTGTGGATCATAGCTCGGCCCGGTTGCTTAAAGAATCTGCCAGCTGATCATGGCTCTGTGATATAATTACAGTCCAATCAGAGCGGATATTTCAGACGTATGAGAACACATTTTGCTTCAAAAAGCTCCTCCATTCTGTGAATGAGCCATTAAACAGGCCTCAGACTGTCACACTCATCACGCCTAAATCCTAAAAAATCATAATGATTAACTCGCCCTCGCTCACTCTGAGAGAAGACATAACACTAATACTACACGGACGCATTCAGAGCCGAGGAGGGAAAAATGACACACGAGGAAAATGACTCTTAACAAAGTAGAAAAAATATTATTTCAAATCCTGTCACTTCCATACTTTATGCAGTTTCACCATTTGCTATTCCCACTGCGGTGACGACCACGGGCGGCACATTAACGCCCTTACAGACACTCTCGCAGCACGCCAAAACGAAGGCGCTTCCTCTTTGTGCCGAGGCCTCTGTGACTTCTGAGAAAATGTAATAGCTGATATTATCTCACGTTGCCTCTGTAGCGAGAAATAATGGGGTCCTCTCCATTAAAGAGCTGTCCGCATGCTTCAGCGTTTATGTTTAAGAAACACATGAGAGGGGGAAAAGTAATCAGCCTCCACCACAAGAAAAAAACAAAACGCTCTGAATCGGAGCCTTTTCTTCTCTGATCTCGCCTCCGCCACATTATCTGTTTTTTTTTTTGTTGCTGTGAACTAGACTGTGTTGGTTTTCACACAGGGTGTTATCACTGACGCTGACGTGCTGTGTACTCATGTTGACAGAAACGAGGATTGTTGCTCTGCGTGAGGCCAGAAGGGTACGGCCGTGCCCCCTGGCTGGCTTGCCAAAAAAAAGCCCAGGAGAGGAAAACTTTTCTCTCCCTTCTTCCTCCTCTCATCCTACAATCCTTTGTCTCTCAACATGTTTAATGAGCTGGAATCTTTTCTTTTAGTTTCTTTTCTTCCTGCATCAAAACTCCTCCACTCCATGTCCCCGCTCTTTCTTGTTTCTTCTTCGTCCAATGTTCTTCCTGCTGGCACTACTCGCACCCTGTGCTCGCTCCAGAAGGGACCGAGAAAAAGTACCAAGAAACATTTGCTCCCGCAGTACTTCTCATGCTTTGTGCCGACGTTCATTGTGCTTTATTGCATGCCAAGCATGTACAGTATGCAAGAGGAAGAGAGTGACATTGTGGTGGGAGTAACAATGGAGTGAATAAAAAGGACTTTGGGTTCACAGACCTTGGCACGTGTAAAAAAGATAATCGCACAAAAATAGCATATCTTGCATTTCAATTTAAGCACAAGAATAGTTTTAATCATGTCCAGCCATCGTCTAAAACGACTTCTTTGTGTTGGAGGATTGTAAGACCGATGGAGAGAAAAGGCATTCATTTAAAAAAAGACCATCTTTCCTGGGCGATTGGGTTTTTCCAATTTGCTTCTTCCTGTCAAAAGTATCACTCCATAAAACCGAACAAATGAGATTCCATGAATAGATGAATGGCTTTCTTCACACATGTTCAATCTAAATCAATCATTAATGGGTTAATTTGTCGAGGGGAGAGGACAAAAGCTTGGTGCCGCAGACCACGAGGACTCCATTCCTCTGTCAGGACGAGCAGACTCTGAGGGGACGGCTGGACGAACGCCTCCTCATCGAGTGTGTCGCACTTCAAGAGGCATGCTGACACGGCCATCATGAACCTCGTGCAGTAATTAACTGCCTCCCTCTCTCCTCGCACAGATTTCATAATTATTATTTTTTTTACCTCACCGGGAAGTCGATGTGCCACAAAAAGCCAATCGTGCTGATTATCTCCATGAATACTGAAGCATTCAACGGAGCCTGAATGTTCAAATCAGAAGTGACTGGATTAAGAGTCAAAGATTATTTTTAAATAAATTAGTTTTTTCTCAAAATGCCAGCTTGGCATTTCACTCTGCGATCACAATGTGTTACGCCATCACATTCAAGCTGAAGCGAGCGACATCAAAATACACTTTTTAATCATACGAGGTGAGGGAATAAACATCCGCCCCGTCAGAGGAGGCGAGGAGAGGGGAAGGAGGGAAAGTTGTTGTACAGAAGGATCTGATTTATCTGCAGAGGGCTGGCATGTGAGAGGCGGAGGAGTCCAACAGGCTGGCTGTCAGAGGAGGCCTTGAACGCTGATTTATAGGTCAGAGCTGGATGTGTTAATGGACTGGGCCTATGGAGCGTATCCATAACAGGTATGAAGCCTCGCACCTCGGATGGATGTGCTTCACGGCCGCCTTTCAGAGCAACACATCACGGGCGGTGGTGACTGACAGCGTTTTGGATGTTCATAAACACAGAGTCCCTAATGTCAGCTTCTGTTAGAGGATGAATGGGCTGAAGGTGACGCACTTCACAATCCAGGCAACATGAACAGAGCGCAGCAGGAGAACAGAGACCAAGACAAGGGGAAAGGTTAAGAACAGCTTGAGTGTTTTCTTCTGTTTTGTTCTGAAAATAAACACAGCGACGCTTACAAAGTGAGATATGCTGAAACATTTCACAAGCAAAAGTTGGACATTTTCACCAAACTTGATTTAAATCAAACTCTACAACAGAGTATTATAGCCACATTAAGAATAATCGAGATGGGGCGCTGGTGGCGCAGTGTATTGGCTGTAGTCCTCCAAGTGGGTTCAAGTCCCACCTGTGTCTCCTTTCCCGCATGTCACTCTCTCTCTCTCTCTGATTTCTGACTCTATCCACTGTTCTATCTCTCCATTAAAGGCACAAAAAGCCCAAAAATAAATCTTTAACAAAAAAAACTCATAATTTAACGGTATGAAATTTGTAAATCAAATCAAATGCAGCTAACATTATTACTCTGAAAGGTTGCAGTCCAGGGCTTTTCAGCTCTATTGTTCAGGGTGCAACGTTTTCAGAAAGCTAATGAGCCGGGGGGCCGGACAAGTAAGCCCACCAAAGCGGTACCACAGCCGTTTTTTCCCGTCAACAACACAAGCTTGTGATAGGCTGCGAGCACAGTACCAAAGATGTTCTATTAAACAGGAGCGCTGTGCTGCTGCCACCGCAACCCGACCTCGTATAAGCGGAAGAAGATCGAGTTTAATAATCGTAAATTTAAAATGGTTTTTTTCTTTAAGTTGGTCTTTATACTCGGTCGTCAGATTCCTTTTACATGCAGGGTTTGTGTTCTTTCTTCATTTGACGCTTCCGCTGTTACCAATGAATTTGCGCTCACCCCAAAGATGACATCATAAAGGACTAGTTTCCCTTAAACTCCAAGTGAAGAATGTCAGACGATCAACTAACTACTGATCATTTCTACAAAAACACCACACAGTGTGCGGACTCCAAGAAGAAACTGAAAACCGTTTTGTTTTCAGTTTAACAAGCAAATAAGACTCATCCATGGCACACACAAATGAGAAGGGACTGTGGAGGAATACATTTGAATTCATCATCACGCCCCCACCTTACAAAGCGGCCCTCTTTCCTCACCGCTCCGTCTTCGGCTGTAAACTCTCAAGCTGTGCAATGTGTCAATAATTGCTAAGTTTTATCAAGACATAAAACAGGTTGGTGAGAAAGTTTTTAGTGTCACACTGCGAGGGCTGAGCAGCCGTGCTGATGCGTCTCTGACAGGATGCATGCATGAATCTAAACCTTGTAAACAACATTAAAACATCAGCGCCTATAAAACACTTTTATGAAGTAAAGAGGCAACTTTACAGGGTTTTTCTTTTTTACCACAGATCCTGAAATATATGCAGCTCCTCTTTGCTGCCGTCTGCATGACAACACCTGAGGATGGGTTAACCTTCAGGAAAGTTGAATGTACTGCTGGAAAAAAACAAACTGTTTTTGGGATCGTTGCGACCTCATGTCTGATTTTGGGGCAGAATTTTTTTTTTAAATTGCAGTAAACGTGCCGATGATGTGAGGCTTTCATTTTTTTCCATGACATTTCTAAGCATGTACTCAACACTTAATCATTTTATTTTGGATTTTTCTAATTTGTAAACTCATTTTTCTTTTCAACTTGCTTGCACAGGAACACACCAACCATTCTCCACATTATGCACACAACAGGAAACTGCACTTGAATGCACTTTAACTGTAATTTTTTTCTGCTAAATGTGACATTTTTGTGTCACACGCTGTCGTCCTATCCACCTACAACAAAGTAGTACGTCTGATGACGTGCATGGTGGTGTCGGAGCATCGCATAATTTGCAGGGATTGGTTGAATTAGCATGAAGAGTTCTGATTGGAATTGAAATAAAATGAGTCTAAATACCATAAACCATAGAGTAATGAATGATCTCATGTCTATAATTTTCCCGATGCACAGGTTCATGTGATGAGGTCAAATGTGCATCTCTGCATGTTATCAAAAGGAGCTTCTCTGCTCCCTGTGAGCCGCTGCAGTTTGACACAGTGTCTCGTCGCTCCACATTCTCATGTAATAACTCTGGAGGAGTTTGCCAGGCGGTGCACGGGGTCACTGTTTACACTTTAGTGGTGCTGTTAGAGGTGCTCTGATGGGAGCCAAAATCCATTTGTAAAAGACCCATCAAAAGAGGTGAGTGTCCTTCGCTGCAGCTTTCCTCCTCCTCTCTCCTCCTCTTCCTTCCCCCTTCCTCCTCTTCCTCCCTCCCTCCTCCCTCCTCCCTCCTCTCCCCATATGGAAGCCTCCTAATCATACGAGTAAAAAAAAAAAAAAAAAACAGCCCCAATTTCAGCAAATAAATAAATAAATAAAGCCGGGGAAATCACTTATACTGTATTTTGGAGCCAACATTCATCAATGTCAGCAGGAATATACCGTCCGTATGCCCCTTTACACGTCCCATTTCCCCACCAGTAGCCGTCCTGCCGTCTGATAGGACAGCACACTCGTTCATTTATAGAAGCGCCTGTCAGTTTTGTGCTATTTACTCATGTAAATGTCCCCTGGATGAAGCCGTCGTCATGCATACCCTTGCAATGACAGGGAAACAAGCGAACGTCTCCATTTTGAGCCATTTTTGTGTCCAATGCTGCTGCACAGATTTTAATAACTGAGTAAAAGTAGTTGAAGGTTATGACGACCTCCAGAAAATGTGCATAATACAGTTCATGCATTAGCTTACAGGAAAATACTGGTCACAAAGTTCAGGAGCACTGAAGCCTCTTAGAGACGATGAAAAGAGTCTAACGTTTCATTCCTGCCTAATCCAATAAACTCAGAGAGGGGAAATATTCTTGAGCCGCATGACAAGTTTTAGACTCTGCAGACTGATACTGTATACACAGTGGATAAAGACATTAGCCCAACAACAACAGTTTAATGGGTCACATACATAAACACATACCAATCCAGTAGCATAAAGCACGCAGTGACTGTTGCTCCGAGTGGCTGAGGTTACCACACAAAACCCCTACAGAGAGACGACTTTTTATTTTTCTGTTTACAATGAAATTCTCTTAAAAGCCATCATATCTGCTGCGTTCCTATTGAGTTACAGGACAAATGAATTACTGGGCATTTTAGTGTGGCAAACAGCAGCGTCTCTAAAAGCCGGGGGGGGGATCTCAGGACTGAGCCGGAGAGAAATGCCACTGCTGAGATCCATTTCCAGCAAACGTAGGAGGGGAACTAAAGCGTTCCTCTCCCCCTCTCCTCTGCTCTTTCAATTTGTTCTCTCTTTGAATGTTTTGCTGTGGTCTGCCCACTTGTTTCTGAAGCTGATAATCGGCTCAGGGAAAATTAGCTTATCTGCATTTAGCATTCACAAAGACAGAGGAGGCTCATAAACATAAATAAATAAAAATCCTGCACTGTACAATAATCTGTTGGATGTGTGTTTGTGTGTCAAAGAAAAGGCAGAATGTATGCGCTTGTGCTGCAGCAGTGAAAGGAGCTTCTAAAAAGCCTTTTTTTTTTAAATTGCATGATTGGCATTCATTCCTCTGTTTGTGGAAGCAGCCATGTCCCGAGGGCAGAAGCCCTGCACGGTTTCAAGTGCTCAGTGAGCTGCGCCTTGTTTATTCTGGCTCTACCTCCACATCAGTACATCTCCCTGTCAATCAAAGTTCTGACGCCACGGAGGGAAGAGTCTGCTCTCTGCCGGGCCTCTGCAGGGGGAATTTACAGGGAGGGCAGGGCGCTCCTGCATCCTCTGATGAAAGCCTGTTATTAGTGACCCATGCAGGCCGGAGCAGCAAACACTATTTAGAAACATGTTTGAGTTTGATTGGCAGGGTGCGAGAGGACGCCACAGGCACCTACGATGAAACCCATCTTCAGAGTTACAGCCTGAAACAGCATCTGACATCTACCTGTGGCAGACGTCAGGAACAGTTTGTGCCAAACTTGCCCCGCGTCTGATCGGGTTTTTTAAGGTAGGCAAAGCGCCTTTTGGTCTTTTTCAACCCTGAGAGGAGCAGACTAAGAGGTGAGTGATAAATTCAATGCAGGGCGGATGAACACAAACTATGTTTAGAATGGTCAACAGGCCTTTTTTAAAAGATAATCAGAGAATGGGGCGCAGGGAGCCTAGCGGTTTAGTCGCACGACCTTTACAAAAACTCCCTTTTGCACTATTTAAGACGAGAGAAGATATGAAGCCAGGCTGTGCAATATGTCGCATTGAAGGCAGCGAGCAGCGTTGAACTGTTGGCCTAACAGCGATGATTTTAAATATGTAAAATAAATCTTTTTCGACCCTCGACCCTTTGCTGCATGTCATCCCCCTCTCCCTCCTCCCAACAGCTTCTGTCTCTCCTCAGCTGTCATATCCAATGAAGGCAAAAATGGTTTCGATATATTTTTTGAGAACAAGAATGTAGAAGAATATCTAACCGGCTCGTCACCCTCTGAGAAACGATGTTGTTCCTGACCTATTCATTCAAACACTATTCAGGAAGATGCTCCTGCGTTTGATTGGCAGGGTGTGAGAAAACACCACGAGCGTGTGCTATGAAACCTGAAAACCAGAAACAGCATCTGACATCTACCTGTGGCAGACGTCGGGAACAGTTTATACCAAACTTGCACCACTTTACATAAATTGTGGGGCACCTTTTCTTTTGTTTTCCACCTTGAGAGCAGGGGAGTTTAAAGACGAGTGTCACAGCTAACGCAGGAGTGACGGGGGCTGCTGGTGCTGAAAGAGAAACAGTAAAGTGCACGGTCAGCATTGACCGGTGTATTGTTCTAAAGCGTTGGACGCAATTTCTCCCAAATGGACCAGGATGAACATCTTCGTTCATTAGCTTGACGCAAACTGGCAATTGCTGTTAACAGGCTAATAGAATTAGCATCCCAGTCACCCTGAGAGCAGGATGAGAAAAAAGCAAAACAGAAAAAGGCAGGAGGATGAACCAACAAAAAGATGGTTTTATACAAATACAGTTCTGGGCATGGCCAGCAGACACTGTTTTAAGGTCAAGCAGCACGGCAAAAAACATGATTCCTAAGTGATTCATCAGTATTTTTTAAACTGGACTTGCACCACGGATAAAAGCAAGCCTTCATCAGAGTTGACTGCAGGGTGCAAGAAGACGTTATGCACGGGCACTGATGAAACATCCTGCTCCAGAGTTTGAGCCAGACCAGCACATGACGTCCACATGTGGAAAACAGCAGGAACAGTTTGTGCCAAACTTTCACCTTTTTGGAACCATTTTTGCGACGGGCACAGTGTTTCTTTTGTTTGTTTGTTTCATCCACCTCCAGAGCAGGGGACTATAAAGGTCAAAGGTCAAAGATATCTTTATAGATAGAGTGTCATAAACAAATGAGGAGTGATGAACATCCAACTAAATAGCTTGTGGTGCTAATTGGCCATTCAACCTCGACCATGCATTGGAAGCACCAAGAACCTTCCAGGAAACAGTTTCAGTTTGATTGGCAGGGTGCAAGACGACGCCACGGGCGCCAAAACGAAACCCACTTCAGTGTTTGACCCTGAAACAGCATCCGATGACCACCTTTGGCAGACGTCAGGAACACTTTGTTGCCAAACCTCTCCTATTTTGGATAAAGTGTTGTGTGCATGAATCGTGCCTTTTTCTGGGTTTTTTCCGCCCTGAGAGCAGCGGACAGAACAGGCGAGTGTCACATCCAATTCAGGAGTGACGAAAACATCCAGCAGAAAAAGGCTGCTGGTGCTGCAGCAGCGAGGAAACAAGTTATGGGGCATGGTCAGCAGACAAGTCGAAAAAAAAACCTCCCTGGGCCACATCACCATCACACACAAAGTCAGACCGCAGCTGTCAGGAGTAATAAGATGCTGCGTCAGCCCCGGCCCCTGTCTGCAAAAACAAAAAGGCAACGAGAGTGTTTAGCCACAAAGAAAAACAAGAGCGATAGAGGAGTGCAGACAAGTGAAGGATTTCCACGCTCTCTGTTATCTGAACCCTTGCAGGCAGCTCTCTTAGAAGACAGAATCACGCTTTGGTTGAAATGATGTTGACCATACCTATCGAATATCAGCAACGTAAATCCCTCATGATGGCTAATGCTCAAAATCCATTTATGCAATTTCCACAGCAGGCCGGTGATTCCCACTGACATAATAACAGCCAATAATCCCTGATGAGCTCTTAAACAAACACACTTTTATGTAACCAGGCAAATTGCCACCTCTGCAAACAGCTAACTGACATCACTGAGCAAAGTCAACGCACTCAAATTTGGACAGAAATGAATTCCAAACCTCAGGAGGAGGAGGTACAGTACAGGAATCATTCATGCACCTTGCGGTAACTTTTTACATCCTTGTATCTGCAAATTCCAGCGAAAAGGAACGGCCAAGGTGAGGTCAAGACTCCCCAGAACGACGCCGTCAGTGGAGGAAAAACTTCACGGGTGTTTTATGAATCCTGTCAAGAAGTGCTATTAAAGCCGTGAGTTTGACAGCAGGAGCGTTAAAGAGGGAGCCTTGAGGGCTTATTACCCCACCTGTGGGTGATATCTCAATAAGGAAGCACTTCCTCCACGGTAGAGAGGGAGTGCATTACTAGTCTTATTGCAGGGTACATTACTGTCTTGACCTACACTGCTGCTTGACATGGATTAAGAACCTGCACGATGATTTAAAAACAGCCACTCTGGATGATCTCCCCTCCTAAAAGAGATCGAGAACAGGACATCCTGGGCCGTATCCTCAGCAGAGTGGAGTACAGTGGAGGTGCAAACACAAAGCACCATTCTTCTTTTCTTCGGTGTGAAATGAGTAAAAGAGCTGCTTTAAAATATGACGCTTGAAGTCGACTAATTTAGAAACATCACAGAGGGCCAGATGTTGATTAAATGAAAGTGAAAAGCAATAAAAAGTATTTTAGATTTGATACACAGCAGAAGGCGGTGTTATTAACCAAAATCATTGATTCAAAATCACGGCAAATGAAAGGTCCAATCAGTGAGATGTGTAGAGAGTGAGATGATAAAGGTATCTTACTATCTGATCATTAAGGAAACATGCTATGTTGAAGTGCTGGCTTCTCTGACAACAAAGCAGCAGCCAGTATGTCCTCCTTCTAACTTTAGATTCTGCTCCTGAATGCTCTGGATTTGTTTGGACCAGAGAAGGTAGGCGCTTTTAAGACACACCCCCACACGGCTGTTTAGGACGCCCCTCGGTTTGCCAGATATGAGAGCAGTTATCAGGTCAAACCAATCGGGGGGGGGGGCTGAAACCACTTTCACTTGTAGGAAAGACTCACCTCAAAAACTGCAGTTTAAATCCTTCTAATTTTGGCATCCAGGAAAGATGCACTTGCAGAATGAAGGTAAGCTAGTTAGCAAAACTGGGCAGACTGTAATGTTCGAACTTGTACTGTAGTAACTTACAACCAACCACTCTCCAAACGGCCTGTTTGAGCACACATTTTCTGAAAAGAGGAGCAGGCACAAGACGGAGAGGATGGACTTTTCTCATCATTGGGGGGTTTGTAGACGGACTAGAGACACATGTTAGAGTTAGAGGAACATGGAGAAGTGGATCTTGTATTTGTGACCTTTAATGGTTTTGGAACGTTAACCTCAGATGTCAGCTGATCTATCTGAAATTAGACGCTGTGAGCCGTGCAGCCATTATCTCCAGATTACACAAATACACAATCACACCCTCTGGACACAATTAGATCTCCAGCTCCTCTGACACGTCCCATCAGAGGTCCTGGATGTTTTCTAAGATTCCCTCTGTGTAAAAGCGTCCGACACTCCCCAGTACAAGATAAACTGAAATATAGAATATACAGAGTCCACCAGTTTGTTTTTCCACCCATGAGTTCTTTCAGTGGTGGACTTTTGATTTAAAAAATACATCTCCTCTTGCACTTCCTGTACACGTCTTCTTCTTCTGATTAAAATCCCTTCTTGTACACCGTGTGCTAATAAAAAAGCTGTTGTCCTTCTGAGGAGATTCAAGCTTCCTGTTTCTTTTCTTAGTCATGATTGGATTTGTAAAGAGTTCCAAATGTGATCCATGCTTTGTAAGGTGACCTCGTGCATTTTGAAATGTGCTTATAAATAAATGTATTACTACCGCTTGACATGTGGAGCCGTGTCCATCAAGCTGTGTACGGATGAAATGAATTACTTTACTTTTGAATGCATAACTCAGAATCCAAATTTGTATGCAGGTCAAACACCTGACCATCACAGATTACTTCCATATGCTTCAAGGTTTCATTTGAAAGTATTTAAAAATCCTCTTCCCCATGTTCCTCTAACTCTAACATGTGTCTCTAGTCCGTCTACAAACCCCCCAGTGATGAGAAAAGTCCATCCTCTCCGTCTTCTGCCTGCTCCACTTTTCAGAAAATGTGTGCTTAAACAGGCCGTTTGGAGATTTTCCCATCATGACATCACAAAGGGCAGTAGCCCCTCCCCCAGGTCGGTGACACTCCCACAGCTAGGTGTTTGTTCTGCCTTCTGAGTCTGCCTTCTCACCGTAAACAATAGGACATGGAGCGAGAAAGCACCGAGTACACCCGAGCCCTTCCAGAGAGGGGGCGTGGTCAGACACAGCTCATTTACATATTTAAAGGTACAGACACAGAAACAGCCTGTTCTGAGCAGGGCTGAAATAGAGGGGTTTATAGACATGATCAAATACAGGATCAGAGTGGATTTAGAACAAGAAACTTCACAAACATGTTTTGAGGAGCTCTGAGACTTATTTAGACTGAAGAAGAGGAGGAGGAAATGTCACAATTCAACATTTCTTTAATAAACTCAATAAGAGAGTTTCTTTATATTTTGTCCTTTTATAAATGTAAATGATATAAAAGCTGCATAGGGCTCTAAAAACACAAAAATCAGACAATCATTAAGACGTTTTTCCATCATGAGGGGGATTTTACGATAAAAATAAAGTTTATTTCAATTTATAGAAACTAGATTTCACTGGTCTGGTTATATGGAGGTTAAGACAGAATGAAGCAAAGACATTTTTATGGTCATGGTGAGGGCGGTTCATCTGTCAGAGACGGGCACGAGGTACACACACTCAGTCCTTGGCAGATTTCGAGGCTCTAACTTGGCTGAAGTCAGGTTGAGTCTGAGTCACTTCACTGTTTCAATTTTGTTTCACTGCAGGACAAAAGTTTGCCAAAAAAGCCCGCCTGACCGCTCCTTTGACGGGGATTCAAGAACGATGACAATGAGAGCGTCCACGCACAGTTCGCAGATGGCAGATTCTCTCACACGGCCAGTGAGTCAAAGACGGTATCACAAAGACGTGGTGGTGAAGAGGTGGACTTCAGATGAAGGGGGATTAAACCACTTGACTGAGTCATGAGTCAAACTGTCCTCTGCTTATTCAAACAGATAGAAACAGATTGCAAACATCTGTGCAAAAAATACATGATACTAATGTCTGAATGTAGAGATACGTGCACAGTATATTTCATGTATTTAAAGCTCCTGTAAGGACGTTTTAGGTGATTATGAAACAGCCTGAAAAGAGAACGGATCCATTCATATGACCTATCAAAATAAAGTAGATCATCAGCAACAAGGTGGACTTTCACTTCACCCCGGTTTTTGTCAGTCCACCAGTGTACACCCTGACCAACTGGATCCATTTCTGGAGCGTAAGTGCAGCTGTACACGTGTTGTTTTTTTTGTTTATCTAATTTTGAAATTGACGAACGCTCTGTGCATTTCCTTGTTTGACTTGCAGCGTACTCCTAGCATAAAACGTAGCATAGCATAGTGGAGCTGCAGGCACGCTCCAGAGACGGAGCTTGCTGTGTTTTTCACTGTCAGCTTAGTTTTTCTTCCTCATCCTCCGTGCATGGGGGCGACCAGTCCTGAACTGGTTTTTGATTTAGCTCTGCAGACTTTAACCTGAACTCAACTTGACATTTTTCTCCTCCTCCTCGAGCAGCGTCACTCGGTTCCTCCTCCGTGTGTTTGAGGATGGCGATGCCACTAAAGTAACTTTTCTGCCTCATTCTGAACGGAACATTTTAATTCTGTTTTTTGTAAAGGGAAACATCTCCGAGTGCAAAGTTTCTTCTTTTCCTGGAAAACAGCCTAACTTCTTCTTCCACGTCGGAGTGGGAAAATGGTGTTAAAATGAAAGCACGAGTACATTTAAGTAAACAAGGCGAGCGAGAGCAATTAATGAAAATCTTTGGCGGTTTTGTCTGTAGAGCCCAATTACAGCGAGACGTGTTACAGTCATGGAGGAGAAAGTGGCAGTTTAAAATAGACGCTCTTAAATCTTGTAAAATGTGTGTATTCCTTGTTTCTGATACACATCCAGGCAGCACCTGACAATCAAACATTACCTCGGCAGTTACCATGGAGACGACGACGACAACAACACACACACCGATGATGCCTTGGAACCGGAGTTTTTATCCCCCATTATATTTTATCACCTGCTCACATAAAAGAAGATCTGATGTCAGCGCCTATAAGACAGGCTAGTAAAGGTGAGAGAGAACATGTGATATAGAAGCTGCATGAAGACCGTCTGCAGGAGAAGACAGCTGGGCCACATTTTGACCAGAGAAACACATCAAAGTCATCCCCCAGAGTGCACAAGAATAACAGTGGGAACCAGATGAGTCCCACAAGGGAGGAAGAAATCCAGTCCCTCGCTGGAGTCTGAACATCCAAGAATCTGTCTCTAATCAGGGAGAAGGCTGCTCCCAGGGAGCTAATGAGAAATATTTGCATTTGATTATTTTGGCATGGACATAAATAGAGGCAGATAAAAAAAAAGGACGGATAAAATCTGCTCGGCGAGTCGTGCAGGACAGATGCACTTTGGGGACAAATTGGGGTGGATTATTCAGGCCGTCACTAAGAGTCCTCTCACTCTTTCTGTCATGTTTTTATTGCTTTTGGAACGAATCCCAGACTTAAAAGTCGAAACTAGTTCAATAAGAGAATAAACAGATGCTCATCCTGATTTAGCCGTTCTTCACAATCCTTTCTCCAAATCCAGAAGTTATGGGAAGAAAAAACAAGATTATAGTCTCAGCAAAGCCGTTGGAAAGACGCTGTCAGATTGAATGTCATTAAAGCTTTTTATTCCTTTTCATTTTTATTTCTTCTCTCGGCAGCTAGTTGTCATAAACCGCCACCGATTCCCCCCGCGAGGCCCCCTAGTGCAGTCAGACGGAGTACAAAGCAATCATATCTGCTGATTAAAGCTCTAATGCATTTGCTGCGCGGGGCCGGGGCTCTGCATCATTAATGAAGAGCAGATATTATATCCTGTTTACAGGGAGAGGAGAGGCAGCTCATATTAAGCATTAGCGCCGCTCCCCCCCCCCCCCCCCCCCCCTCCCCCTTCACACCACTTCCACCCACTCGCTGAGAGGGCAGCGTGCCACTGGCTCAGCAGCACCGACCTGCAGACTTTTGGCTGACAGTCGGCTCAGGGAAGGTGAAACAGGAATGACGCACACTTTAAAAGGCTGTATCATGACATCAGTAGAGTAAACGCTTCAGGGGCAAAAATCTGAAACTAAATATCAGTTTTGTTTGTGCTTTCATCTGCATATTCTTGCAGGTATGAGTAGTCGGGAAAAGGTCAGCCAAGAGGTTTCATGACTAATTTGAGTTCTCCTCTCCTCTTATTCTCGGTTATTTCCCCCCTCGCTCCCTTGCCTCCCTCGCTCCCTCCCCCTCCTCTGGCAGCGGCCCAGTGGACGCAGGGCCAAGTGGTCAGTCTCTGAGGAGGGGCGCCCGCTCGGCATGTTGTTTCGGGACAAACACTGCAACAGCGTTTCCTCTGCTCTACCCATCTGTTGGTTTTGGCGCGCTCCTCATGGGCCACAGCAAAAATCTGGCCCAGGCTTTAGCAAACACGCTTGTACAGCAGCCAGAGCACTTTACTCCAGACTTTTTTTTCTGTAAGTACTGTCGGCAGCCGTTACATGTGGGAACAGAAGCAGAATTTCAGACAGCAGGGATGTTTTAAACATTTAGGAAAGATCATTCCCACGGCATTTACATCCAAAGAATTCTGTTTATGACCCCTCCGCCCCGCCCCCTCTGGAGGACGAGGCTTCTCATGCACATGTCAAATAATACGACTTGGATGTACAAGGATGGACATATTTACACAGACTGTGAGGGAACACAAACCAGTATCATCTAGAAACCTGTCCTTTAGTGATTTTAAAATCTGCTTCATGTAGACCTTTAAAACCGAACTCGCCTTTGTTCACTTTTGTTTCTGCTCAGGAGGGATGAAGACTAGAATATTCACAACTTTTCAACATATTGCAAATGTCTGAATTTGTTGCATTAAGTATGAAAAACAGTTTCATGTAAACACTCAACATGCTAAACGCAACGAGTCAATTCTCGAGGGAGTCCACTGCAAGCTGAGCAGAGCAGATCGACCAGGACAGGAAGTCAGACACGCACAGAGCATCAGATCTATTTCAAAATAAAAGACAATAAATGGACACCAAAGCGTACATCCCATTGCTTTACCAACATGACGTCAAAACAACAAATCATCCTCAGAAAGACAAAAGCAACATGTTGTTTGCATGTTTTTCTCTTTATTCCCGCTAATATTGTGAACTCGCTGCTCATAATCCCAAAATGGACCCGGTGGGGCAGGGCGCCCGCCGTTGGAGGGTTATTATTGAGCACTGTCGTCACTTTATCATGTTCTGTCCTGTGCTGTCGATTGTGATTAACAGAAGGTCTATAAATGAACCTACATGTACAAATGAACCTAAACCATAAATACCTTATGACTTCTTTTGTTGTTGCCGTGGCAACCAGATAAGAATATGGTTTAATTAATTTAAGTATCACATTGGGAGGGAGCCAGTGTACCGAGGAAGAACCAACACATGCACAGGTAGAACATTACGACGCCACATCCAAGGCCGCTGTGCAACCTGGAGTTCCAGACAGTTTTTTGTATTTTCAATTTCCCTGAATCTGAGACTCCAGAAGGCGACAAATGAAAAAAACCTTGACCTTGACTCATCGCACAACACAAGAGAGAGTACACCACCGCTACACTCACAGTTTAAAAAAGCTGAAAAACATTTAGTAAATAAATGAACGAAAAGGTCCTCCAGACCGCAGAAACAAATAAAAGCAGAGTCTAACTTCTCGTCTTGTCCAATCGTTCACATCACAGAGAAATGATACACGTCCCATTGGCAATCAATGGAAGAATCAAAGTGCCACACTGTGTCAGCAGCTGATGAATATACAGTGACTCAATCATTATCAGAGACTCTAATTGGTTCATCTTCCAAGAGCACAAAAAGGAGTAATTATTCATCAGGAGCACCCTGGTGTAAACACTGTTTGTTCCTCTCTCTGATTCGCTCTCCCCCAAAGCCTCTCTTACCTCCCGAAGCCTCGACACTGTCACATCAACACAGCCGACGTCAAGTAAACAGCGACAATGAAATCATGAGACGAATCATTTGAGTCATCTGAATATGAAACAGCAGCAGGCCCGAGAGCAGTCTGTGCTATGACAATCTAATTACAAAACGCCACCGGAGCAGAAGAGGGGAGAGGAGAGGAGAGGAGAGGAGAGGAGAGGAGAGGAAGAAGAGAAGAGAGGAGAGGAGAGGAAGAAGAGAAGAGAGACAAAGAGAAAAGAAGAAGGAGAGGAAAGGAAAGGAAAGGAAGGGAAGGTAAGGGGAGGAAAGGAAAGGAAAGGAAAGGAAGGGGGAGGAGAGGAGAGAGGAAAGGAGAAGAAAGGAAAGGAAAGGAGACAAAAAAGTGAGGAAACGAGGTGAGAGGAAAGGAAAGAAGTGACTCTTCAGACTCGGAGCAGCTCCTTTTTCTCCTGCGATTACATTACTTAAAGAAGCCCGGCCTTTAATTCATCTTCATCTCCGAGCACAGGTGATTTCTGAGTGCAGAGCGAGGAATCATGCGGACACTCGATCGATAAAAAAGGGAGCCACAAGGAGGCAACAGAAGTGATTGCTTCAACCTCCTTAAGACAGCCCCGAGGATACGAGCTGTTCCTCTGATCATTTCCATGTGAAGTTATAAAAACAACAGCCAGAGACAGAAACACTGCAGCTAGAGTTTGACTTACCTGTGTGATGTCAGAGCAGACGCAGGTGATCAGGAAGAGGAGAGGGCGGCATGAAAAAGGAAGAGAAGGACAGAATTAGTATTAAATGTAAATGAAGAATATGAACTACGCTTCATTTTCTCAAAATTTCTGCAACAAACTCAGAATGAAAATATTTCCTGCGCTGGTTTTTTGTTTTTTTAGGACACGACGGGCCAGATAAGTGCGCTGAATGATGATCCACATTCCAGCCACAATTTGGTCCAAACCATTCTGAAAATTGGCACCAGATGCCCGAGGGAGGAAAAACTAATCCCCAAAATGAGCTGAATCTGATTGAGTAGCATCTACCCGCTGAGCGTCTGGCCTGCACAGACACTGAGATCAACGTCCACTCCGATAAGCGTTAAATCCAACACAGATGGGGGAACAATCAGACGTTTGCCTTTTTTAATTTAATCACTTCCTGTCACCTGAAACCAGCCTTGGTTCTACAAATAGGTACCAGGGACTCCATGCACCCGGATCCCTGCAGGGACAGCGGCAAAAAAATCAGTAGGAAAAATCAATACGTCAAGATGGGATCAATGAGAGTGATGAACACAGTGTTAAATATTTATCTTAAAAAAAGCCATGATTTAAAACTTAACTCTCAGTTTTTAGTGATTTGGTGTGAGGTTATCTTCTCGTATTAAAGGTCAAACGTCGAGAGATGAGTCGGGGCTGAAAGACGAGGAAGCAGGATGCATTTCTCTTCAAACACAAAAAAGAAACTTCCGTCATGACTCATTTCAGCTTTGAAGATGAACACCCACACTGGTGGACGGAAATAGCAGCTGGTACAGTCGGAGCAGATTAACCTGCGGAGCTGATGTGAATGTTTTACTCTCATATCAGGTTTCTAAGTCTCTGATAAACATTTAAAAAATGCCTTAACATGTTAGATCCTGATTCTGTACAGCCTCTCTGGAATAGAAGCTTTAATATGTGTATTTAAACGGGGTTACACACAGCTACAAGCAGGGGTGTAGTTCAGGTAAATGCAGGTTCATATCCTGCAGATCATTCAGCATTATGCTACGGTTTTTATCTACATGGTCTCTGATTCAATCATTGTTGCCTTCATTTGTTGGTTAGGATGAGCCAACCAGAGGAGGAGGAAAGCGGGTCAGACTTTACCTGCCCTGTTGGATAATAGCACAACAAAAATGTTGCAAATTAAAAAAAATATTTTAATCGGATTTTAAAAACGCTTATAAAAACAGACTTGTGCAAAGACCTTAAAGTCAGAATGATCGACATGTTCCACATAAATAAATCATAAAGTCTGTCCTGTGTAAATGTGTCTCTGAGTCCTGACTGTCTACAATGAGGGAGAAGCTCGAGTCCCGCTGGCTGTGTTGTTGTCAGAGCCGTGTTTACATGGACGGGACGGCCGGCTCCTCCCCTTGTGTATAAAAGCTGTTTTAGTCAAGAACTAGAGAGAAGAAGAAGAACATACTCACTGATTATTTGGATGTTAGTAAGAGTTTTTAGATCACGCTCATTCTGTGTCAGTTTACATGAAATGTGAAGCTATGAGCTAACTAAAGAGCGCTAACATTAGCATGCTAACACAACAATGTGAAGCTACGAGCTAACTAAAGAGCGCTAACATTAGCATGCTAACACAACAATGAAGCTCCAGACAAGGACAATTTTGTCCGCCACTTGCCCTCAGTGCTTAGTGCTTAATTAAGGTGCATTTCAATTTGCTAACTCCTTCATGTGAACGTGAGTGGAGGGGGGTTGGAGGTGTGTCTCTGGAGGAGAGCGGAGCCTTCAGTATGGAGGAGGCGTGGCCAAACAGCAGTTTGTTTTGGTTTCATGCTGGAGCTCAAGGGCGACATCTACTGGATCAAAAGTTGCACATTCTTCCTTTAGCATGTTATGTTACAAATTACAACAAAAATGATCGTTACTCCCTGAAGTCAAGCAGCAGAAGTTAAGATGCAATGTGCAAATATTAAAGGCTCATTTTCAGGTGAACTAAACATGCAGGAGGAGGAGGAGTCACTGTCACTGTTTGTAACACACAGTGTTTATCCGCTGCTGCTTAAAAACACATTTGGGTCATAAATGAAGAGCGTTCCTTCTTCTTCAGGCACCAGGGGCACCGCTGCATAAGAGAGCTGAAAGCTGTAGACACTCTGGGACTGGGAGGAGAAATGTCTTTTGTTTATTTAGTTCTCCCTTCTGGGAACCGAGCATGAAAAAAAAAAAAAAAAAAAAAGAGACTGTACCAGGAAGACAGGTGTGCGCTCCCCCCCTCAGCTCTGGCCAAGGGCGAGTTTTGTTTTCTGAGGATGTAGCGGTTACGCTTTGGAATGGATTAAGACGGCGTGATCCAAGACTACAGCGGGCCTCGGAGGTGTCTTTTCTCGAGAGTGTGGTCTCGCTGCCTGAGGAGAGGTAGATATTGCTGCCTGTGATAAAATATGGTCGGTGTGCACGCTGTAACTGGATTAGAGCCTCAGGCCACACGGTATTCTCTGGAGGTCAGCGAGCAGACATTCATTGTCAGAGTCAAAGCTGTGAAGCATTAGCACGCCGCTGCTAAGGATGTTTTACACCTTTTTAAGAAAACTTCTCAAGGTGGCGTTTAGAAAGTTTCTGCACCAGGGATTGTGTTTTTCTCAGAAACTACGCCTCCACCACCACTTAAAACGGACGCTTTATCTAAAGGTCTTAAAGGCTTTCATATGAAACATCTTGAATATGAATATAGCAAAAACAGTAAATAATGTGGAGGAAAGAAAAGAGAGTGAAGTTAAACTCCCTCTGGGTTTGTTGTTCTCAGCTCTGTGTTTACACTAAAGGGGGCGGGGCTTCCTTCAGCTTGTTTTTGATTCACTCACAGGATCAAACATGTTTCATACATGTGTTTTTTCCCCTCATGAACCCCTCCCTCTCTGATTGTTAGCTCTGCCACCACATGGAGACGGAGAGGCAGCCCTCGCCCACTCAGGGATGCTTTTGTTTAGGGGCAATATGACGGAGAATCCTCTTTGCATGAGTGTAACTGAAGGTGAACCAACAGACTCTCCAAACCAAAGAATATATATTTGCTAGCCTAGTCGAGTCACAGATTTTTACCAGATTTTGTGAAAATCTGACTCTGCAGATAAACCCTTTTTTCTTGCCATTTTCCATAGCACATATTCACCATGAGTGACACACTCCAGTTCTCTCTCTCTCTCTCTCTCTCTCTCTCTCTCTCTCTCTCTCTATATATATATATATGTATATATATATATATTTATATACATATCAACTGTCATGGCTCTCTCACTCTGGCTCCTTCCTTATTGAGGTTCATTCCTTTCACCTGCTCTCACCTGCACACCAGCTCTCCATCTCCTCATCAACTCAGCAGTATATATACCCCGGCTCTCCATCCACTCATGGCCAGATCGTTGTATCAACTACTGCGGTAGACTACGGCTCAGGCTAAATTAAGATTTTGAAAAACCTTTGAAATTAATCTTTTGTGCTTGTTTTGGTTTTTGAGTCTCACCCTGTTTGTTCCTTTGCTTCAGGATCACCGTTCACCCACCTGCCTCAATCTGCTCTCTGGACTCAAAACTGCTCAGCCACACTCACACCCCTACTCTGGTCTGGTCAGCCTTTGTCCCCTTCACTCTGCTAACCTCTGGAATCTTCAACACATCTTCATCTCCATTTGCCACAATAAACCTCATTACCAATCAACCCCTCTGTTTATGTGTCCTGCATCTACATCAACAGGACAAGATCAGTGAAGAGAGAAGACGTAGTGATGTGTCCAAAAGAGGCTCTAACGTCGACACATAACAAAACCTCCACACAGGATCGTTAAAAGCTTTGTGATTTTTTGATCCAGCAGGTGTCGCCCTTGAGCACCAGCATGAAACCAAAACAACTCGCGCTGCATTGTTGTGTTAGCATGCTAATGCTAGCGATCTTTATTATGCTGGTATCTTCACACTGCATGTAAATTTACCTGAAATGAGCGTGATCTAGAAACACAGTTAAGCAGTGAGTACAGTATGTTATTCTTCTTTTCTCTAGTCCCTCAATTAAACAACTTTTATACACGAGGGGAGGAGTCAGCCGGCCGTCCTGGCGATGTAAACAAAGTGAAGATAGGACTCTGAAAACTCTGAAAACATCACAGACAGTGGGACTCGGGTGTTACACCCATTGTAGACAGTCATGACTCACAGAGTTATTTTCAGAGGAGATACTTGATTTATACATTAAAGTGTGAAGAATCACACATTAAGCCTTTAAACACCAAAAAGGATGACATTATTCTGAGTTTACTACAGCCGTATAAAATGTCATTCAAGCAGTGCGAAAAAGAAACTGAAAAAGAATTGAAGCATATGATTAACATTAACTTCAAGGTGTGTTGCAGGTATTGTTCCTCACAGAAAGCTCGATAAAAGCCGTTCCCTGCAGCCAGTAGAAATAAAGATATTGCTCAAGGATCCTTGAGTGAAGGATTTCATTCAGTCAAAAAGAATAAAAAAGGAGCATTAGAGACTGGAACAAAGCTGACAAAAACTGCATAGCAAGGTTTAATTTAGTTCTTTTTTTGGACCACACAAAAGTCTGCCGCGGCTGTTTCCACTCGTCGTACAGTGGAAGAGCTGACTTCCTGACACCATTCATCTTCCAAAGCCGCGCACAATCGCTATCTTAATTGGATATCAAGCGCTTGATAGATCATCCATTTAATAAATGTGAGGGAAGCTGATAAGAGATGGACTAATTGTCATGCCCGGCACTAAAATAGTGAAGCTGAGAATAAACGGACACGAGGAGTCGCTCAGAAGCGTGCAATCAGCGAGATTAAAAAATATCTGAAATGTGAAAAGAAAAAGAATCATCATAGGACTGGCATGTGTTTTTAATCCTGAGAGACAACAGGGACGACAGCACATGTGCGGACCAGTTGGTTCTCCGTAATGATCGGCCGCTGAAGAGGCCCCAAAACGGCGCCCGTTCCTCGGAGAGCGAGCGCCACACCAGAGGTAATTAACAGCATGCTGAGGGTGCTGAAGGTCTGCATGACATCCAGCAGCAGATAGCATGTTCCTCTTCCTCTGTCTTTTTTTTTGTTAATTAGGAGCATTAAACTAATCCTGGCCTCGTCCTCTTCCTTTTCCACCATCAAAGTCCAAACCGGGGTAATGCATTGGCACGGCGAGGCGGGCGCAGGCTAAAAACGAGGAACTGTAACAATACCAATTTGCCACAGCTCTGAACGCCGCAGCGTTTTTCTAAATATACATGCTCGCGCTCAGTCTCCTCTTTTTCTGTGTGTGTGTGTGATGCTTTGATAGTGTCCTCTGTGTGAGGCTGAGTGCTGCAGGGTAGAGGTTTGGACTGAAATGAAAGAGATCACAGGGAGTTGGGGGGCTCGCTACATAGGTGTGTCTATATCAACACCGGGGGTTGTTATACCCCCGCCTCTGGCACAATGCTGTACACTGCCATGTGATTTATTAGCCCGGCACAGACAGTGGCAGGAGAGCATGGGAATAACAGATGCCACTAATGCAGACTATAGGTGTCTAACAATAGCTTTCAAAGGTGCTCTCTCTGCAACACTGGAGGAGACCCGCAGTGTGTTTATTAAATCTGTGCATCAAAGGAAATCATTCAGGTGATGGAGACATCACAACTCTGACATCATTAGCAAACTGGAGGCGTCATCTTAAAAAGCTTGTTTTTTGGTTTGAAGTGCGCTGTCCCCGGAGGGTACTCGCTGCATTGCAGAAATCACATGCACGGCGATCGTAGCATCTATGCACCGTGCAGCAGCCACAGTATACAAAAGTCCCTCTCATTGGCTCCAGGTGAATTCTCCTGATTATATCCTGCTGCATTCTCACATCAGCTCACTCTGACTTTCTGCAGAATAAATATGAGGAGGCTGGAGGAGAAACCAAGTGAAAAATGTGTCTGCTTGCGTTACACATGCAGCTCCTCCTGGACATGTCAGGGGTTTTTTCAGGAGTTTTCTGCAGGTGGGAAAGCCCTCTAAGTGTCTGACTCTCAAAGGGAGGTCATATAGAGACTGATGGCCAAAGGTTAGGAGTGACCTCCTGTGGTGTTCAGTGGTGCATGGTGGGGGGATGAGTCTTTCACTGAATGTGCTCCTGTGTTTCCAGCGCGTTGTGGAGTGGGTGTGAGACATCGTCCAAGATGACAGAGAGCATCCTCCTCTCTGACACTGACGTCAGAGGTTCCAGCTCCACCCCCCCTCCCAAATCAGGGTCAGCCCTATGTTCCCACATTTCTAAGATTGTTCTTAACATTTCTTAAAAGGACAATGTTTAAACAACATTAAAAGTTTGCAATAAACAAAGAGATGGGCGCACCGGATTTAGCTAAAAGCTACATTCCATCTGTAGTCCATTGCTACTGGATAATAGGTTGGGTCTAATTGGCGACCAAATTGGGAGAAAGGGGGAAAAAATCTGATACAAATTTATGAAAAAGGAAATGTGGGAATATAGGCACGTTCCCTAAAAATCACGTCTGCTCCCCAGCACACAACGGCTTTTGAATTTTTGAACAGAATGATAAGATGAATGTATGTGAGAGTGTGCGTTAAGATTCACCTTTCAGCACAACGCACTGCAGTTTACCTTCAACCTGGGTAACCAACATGATCATCAGTGTGAGCATGAATTAGACAAATCTATCCCGGAACCTTGAGAAGACCAAAACACAAACCTGTGAGTGAGTCTGAGTGAGTGAGAAAGAACTCTCAGGCGAGGTGTTTCTGAAAAGTGAAAGTAAATATTCAGCCCGCCCCGCAGCCTCAGCAGCGCCTGCAGGAGGAGCGTCCAATGTATGCAGGAGCCTTGACCCTTTACTCCGGGAATAGTTAAATTATTTACAAGTGCTCTCCTCCTGACAAACCTCTTACTGTCCTCACCTCCTGACACCGAGGCGCTCGGCACCTCAGCTGAATATAAAACCAACCAACATGCTCAGATGCTCAGACAGAAAAAAAGACTCGGCCGATGTGTCAAAGAGAGATGAGTCCGACAAGATTTGATTGGAAAGTTATGTGTCGACTTCTCTTCAAACGGGAACAGTTTTATAACAAACCCCCTGAATCAAAACTGCCGCTGGTACAAATCCATTTTTTTTTTTTTTTTTTTTTACACTCACAGATGAGAGAGTGGCTTTGTGATGAAGAGTGAACTCAGGCTGACCACACTATGAGAGAGGATGGAGAGGATGAAAAAAAAAAAAAGGGAAATCACTCCTCCTGTGTGTGTTCCCAACCTCTCTGTTTTTACGCTTTGAATCTGACTTCAAAGAAACGAAGGGGTTGAAAGTCACCCTGTTGTGTGGGTGGTGAAGCTCTCACTTTCTTTGTTGGTAACACTACAGAACACTGCACACCTGTTCGTATGAGACTGAAATGCTAATCAGACGGGAGTGTTTTGACTCTCGGTGCGTAATTAAAGCAGCGTGCGGGGGGGGGGGGTGCAGACAGCTGTAAATAAATACAGATCATCACTGTGGGAGTGAACGCTATGGACGACATGACAGCTACATGTATGTGAAGACTAATGTCATTATCAAGGCATCGCTGTTCATGTCATGCATGATTCTTTTTTTTTTTTTTATATAGGTATTTTTCATATTTCAAAGAGCTTCTTTTTTTTAAATATATTTATTGCTTTTATAAACAAAAAACAGCAGAAATACAAATAATCATGCATGTTTTTAAAGCACTGCTGTTTCTGTTATTACACTTGAAATATAATCAATCCTTTTGTGACTGATTCAGACAACCTGATTGGCCAAACAAGAACTTGTCCTCTTCCAAAAAAATCAAGAAAATAAAAGAACCACTTTATCAACCAAAGCTCTTCTGACATCTCCCACTTTTTTTTTGAAGCAGGTGCGTGATTTCAGGTGTTTTATGTCATTTGTCAAAGCACAATGTTGTCTTTATTGATTTCCCCTGTCTCGTCTCGGCGCTGCCACAGAGGACGAGAGGCGGGGCCGACACGTGTTGTGATGCTGTGACAGCTGTGATGTCATACTGGAGGTGTAGAGAGGCCCAAAAGAAGAGATTCTTAAAGCTCTGTTGTCCTCGTCAGGTCTGCGGTTATGTTAATGAAGGTGCAGCAGTAGGAGGTGGCGTCGGTTGGCATCTGGCTGAGAGGGCGCTGTCTCTGGGGGGGGGGGGGGGGGGGGGTCACATCGCTCCATCAGGACGTGTGGTGGAGGAGTGGGGAGGGGGGGTGGCCCTGTTTGTGAGCTCCGCTGGGTGCCAGGGAAGATCACAGCGACCTGCCAGGAGCCTGCGTCCCACTGACAAGAACTCCCGACGCCAAAATAGACTCTTCAATCAGCGGCGGCGAGCGGACCGCGGGGCGATGTCATTACTATCACCAGGCTTGTATTTTTCTCAGAAGAAAAAAAAAACACATCAAAAGTGCATCTTGTGTGTGCCTCGCAGGAAGTGCAGGAGTCGTCTGATGAAACACACCTCCATTAAGCAGACCGCTGCACATTCTGACCTTCAGGAGCCGCACAAAGCCTTCGCCACATGATGTACCATGATTAAAGAGAAAACAAGGTGAATGCTAAACATCTGAGGGAAACCACACATACATCAACTGTTCAAAAATTAATGACTTATGTTTGCTCGCTTTCCTTCTCTTACATCAGTAAACTTCCTGATGATTAAAAAAGTCTTATATTTCTTTTGGACGATCAAAGATTCATCTGAGGTTTATATTCACTATTCATCTTCAGATTTCTTTGTGGTGACCAGCCAACATTTAAAACCCAAACACTCTTAAATTATTGTTACATGAAAAAGAGAAAAGCTAATTGTCACCTTCAGAGAGATGGACTCAGCAAATGGCTGTCATACTCCGAGCAGTGCTAATTGGTTAGCCAATGAAATGACATGAAGGTGGAGCAGGCAACACCGATGTGTGAAGCTTGAGTGGCGTCCAACAGATGTTTCTGAAGCATCAGATGAAAGAAAACTTGATGTTCAGAGTAAAGATTAAAATCACAGAAAGAGAGCAATTGACATCTGGAGAGAAAAAAAAAGGAATTTCTGTTGTTACTGCAGTTACTTTAGTTTCCAAAAGGGGGAGACAAAACTGCCCCCAATCCTAACATACTCTGTGCACGCCGCGGTCCTTCAGCGCCATGGTTTTGCTCCGTCAGAAGGCATGCGCGCTCCCCCACTGGCAACCATGATCAGCTGTACACACATCACAGGAGAACTACAAGATCACAGGAGAACTACAAGATCACAGGAGAACTACAAGATCACAGGAGAACTACAAGATCACAGGAGAACACAAGAGAACTACAAGATCACAGGAGAACACAAGAGAACTACAAGATCACAAGAGAACTACAAGATCTCAGGAGAACTACAAGATCTCAGGAGAACTACAAGATCACGGGAGAACTACAAGATCACGGGAGAACTACAAGATCACGGGAGAACTACAAGATCTCAGGAGAACTACAAGATCACTAGAGAACTACAAGATCACAAGAGAACTACAAGATTACAGGAGAACTACAAGATCACAAGAGAACTACAAGATCACAAGAGAACTACAAGATCATGGGAGAACTACAAGATTACAGGAGAACTACAAGATCATGGGAGAACTACAAGATCACTAGAGAACTACAAGATCTTAGGAGAACTACAAGATCACAAGAAAACTACAAGATCACAGGAGAACTACAAGATCACGGGAGAACTACAAGATCACGGGAGAACTACAAGATCACTAGAGAACTACAAGATCACAAGAGAACTACAAGATCACTAGAGAACTACAAGATCGCTAGAGAACTACAAGTAGTGTGTGGCACTGACGGACCGCAGGGTGCACAGGAGTATTTGGAAATTGGGGGTTAACAGATAAGGGGACGTGGATACTTTCAAAAGAAAGCACCAGAAAATGACAGGAAAATGTTTTGTTTTTCAGAACAATGAAACTGACACTGAACGACCACGAGAGACTTCCTTTCAGTGTTGGAGGAAGTCGTGCACATTGAACGTGTCTCCTCGTATTCAGAGCAGCTCAAAGGTTTTTATTTAATCTGTGTGAGAGGTGCTTCCAACACTATCCTTGAAATGAGGTACATTCCTATTCTCAGACTCTTTCAAAGCAAAACCTTGACCATAAATGAACAATACGAGGAACCTCAGGACAATTTAGTGATCTGAATGTTGAAATAAAAATCTTCATATCTGGACTAGAAGACCAAACAAGCTCAAGGAGGTTTTGTGAATCACAAAAAAATGAAGGATTTTGATCTTCAGAGGACCGGACTGAGGAACTAAAAAGGACAACATATTCAAGACATGTTCACAAGAGAGATAAAAACATCCTGCAGAATACTAAAGTGAAAAGATCTGCAAGGCTGTTCCTTTTTTAATGTGGATGTGAGCTTCTTTTTCACCGCAACTCTATCAAGAAATATGATTAATACGTCGGGCAGGAGCCAGGTCCATGGCGCAGGCAGATAATTGAGTTCTAATCTTCACACTGTGGTGATATCATTAACTCACTCGCCCCCACTGCTCCATAAAGACGCAGAGGCCAATCGACAGCTTGGTGGTGCAAAGGTGCAGAAGCCACATTAAAATGAGACCTGGGAAAAGCAGGTTTCCATACGGCCATAGCCTGAATCGATAAAGGCTATTAGGCGCGAGTCCCCGAGGAACACCTGACACAACTCAGGTCCAAGAAAGACTAAGAAGGCCGGAAAAACATCCGGGGGAATTCATTCAGAGTCGACAGCGGATTGAAAAAAACTCTGACATTTTAATCATCAGAAAATATTTGTTCTCAGTGGAGCTGGGGTATTAGCATCAGAGGGGATGCTAGTATCTGTTAGCTTGATGCTAACACATGATGGAAAACAGAATTACGTGGCTAACAGAATTAGCATTGCAAGTTACTCAGCATTATTTACAAACAACACCACATACTCTCGTCCTTTTTGGGATTATTTCAGGGCTTTATTAAATTTATTTTGAACCTTTTATTTTAGGAAAAAGACAACGGACACTGATTTGCATCATGTGGGTGTTGTTGTTGTTTAATGTAAGACCAATATTTCAGTTTCTTTTTTCTTCTCCATCACTCCATCCTAGACACTTGATTGTTCGCTGTACTGTACAACTACTCATCTGCCGCACTATTTATAAATCCTGTCAGTCGGTGAGTTCTGATCAAAGGTGTTCCTGTAATCAGCTGTCTCATCTGCACCTCACTCCTCCGCCGCCTCACCGCCACACGCTGATTTGTTTTGCACATATTTGAGATTGACAACTTCCTAAAGAGGCTAATGTCGACAACATTGGCAGGCTGCAGGGAAAAAATCTTTGACAGTCGCTAAGCCTCTGCGTCACGGCATGTTTGAATCATTTGTGTCTATTCTACAAGCAAAGAAAAAGACATTCAGATTCAGTGAAGAGCAGAACAATACATCTGTACACATACATCATGTGATGGCATTACGCACCGAGGCTAATTCAACCCTGCTTCAAGTTCATGGGGGGGGGGGGGGGGGGGGGGGGATCATTACATTTGAAGAGACACACACACCAAAACGGAGCGTTCTGAGAGAGCTGGTTTCTACAGGGTCACAAACCTCCTCTGGTGCTTGATTCATGTTATATTTTGACCAAAACACAGCACAGATGTTTCATTTAGACCACAGGGGGCTGTTTGAAAAGGTGGAGGAGGGGGATGATATGTCCTCTTTAAATCAAGCATCCTAAATCTGACACATGGTGCTCATGAACATCCACCGGTAATGTCTGCTCCAAACAGGGCCAGGTGTTCACTCGTGCAACTTGTCAAACACACTTTTAAACAGAACAGGAAGTTCAATTAAGTGTCCTACAGCCCTTAATGAAGTGCTGATTGTGAGAACACAACAGTGTCCAGACACATAATGAAGTCATTAATGCTAATTTATACAAAGTCTAACATTTGAGCCCTTTGTTTATTTGTGAGGGGCCAGAAAAAACATCCTATGGGTTCATTATGATTTGGAGAGCTTCCTTCCGCTTGGTGTGTGTGTTGGGACACGGGGGGTCAAGACAGGCATGCAATCAGCCGAGTGCCTCGTCGAGCGTATGCAGAGCCATTCCCGTTCTATGCTAATGTCATCTCGGTGGGCAGAAATGAGAAAGTAGTGATGCAAGATAATTACCAGGGCACACCAGAGACAGGTGGTTGCTCTAACCGCGGCGATTTAGCATTTTGAATTCCTCATTCTCATTAAGCCCGCTCTATTCCTCAGTCAGGAAGTAAACTTTGTGGCACGAGGCACTAAATCTTCAAGCCTCGGAGGAAGGTCCCAGAGTGCCGTCGGGTACATGCAAGCGGTCGCTGCTTTTTACAGGAGAGTCACAAACAAAACCTGGTGTTTACCTGCAGTCAAGGTCAGCCAGCAGGTTATCAGCGGTTCTGGATGGCAGACTCATTTCTCAGGGCTTTTTCCCTGTACACGGCCTCAGAAAGGTCAGTCATTAACCATGCCGAATGACGCTTAAGTGCCCTTACTTCACTGTTGGGTAAAAGACCTATTTATGTCACTTCCAGTCGTGGAGCTCCTTAAAAGCTAAAAGCACACAATGAAGCAGTGCTGTTAAACCGTGCTTCTTAAGGGGTTGATTTCACACTGAACCAGGTGGACTGGATGATTCATGACCCCTGCTGATGCTCAGTCGAAGCTCTAATTGTCTGCTTATCACCGGGAACACCGTGGAACAATGGGCAGGCCACCGCACCAATGAGGCAGAAGCGTTTGCTTTTTGGGTTCAGCTTAAAGTTTCTCTAATCACTCACCATTAGCCGCCCTGACTTCCACTGTTGAGTTATACCTGTTTAGCTGAATGGGAAGTGTCTGGAGCCGCAGACAAAACGGCCTGTCACGGGGGCAGAGGGGAGCGCTTTGGTTCCTTGCCTTGAAACAAATGGGATTTTGCACTCCACCTGCGGGGGATGCCGGGGAGAGGTGTGAATGTATGTGCTCTGAAGAAACAGCCACCAGGAACCGGAGTCCGCAAAAACATAGAGCGAGCCAATTAGACGTGGATCTGCAATCAGCAGGGAGGCTCACACTTCCTCCTCCTGCAGCGCCAAAAAAAAAAAAAAGAAGCAATATTGACTCCACATGCGATCACCATATCGTAGGCTATATTCAAAATACTATTCCTGCAGAGTGTATGGATTCCACACACCTGCAGAGCCCAGGGGGTGGAAAGCGATTCTCTGAGCTTTTTAATGATGGACAGGAGAGTGTGAGCAGTTGAACCGAGCCGAGGTTGAACAGAGGGAGCAATCAAATATTTTTCTCACCGTAACACATCACCAGCAGCAGCAGCAGCCTTTTGTTTCCAGTGCCAACACAATACCAGCAGCCAGAGCCAATATTAATAGTGTATAGTCCACAGACAGACAGGCCAGCTTCTGCAAAGACTTTAATCACTGTAATGCTTCCACGCCTGCCATCCTCTAAATCCTCTCCTTGTCCCTTTCTTGGAGACAGTAGCAACTTGACGTCTTTCCAGTTTTGCATTGGGAAAAAAAAGATGAAATGACACTAAAAAACTGGAAGTGACTCAACATTTTTCTGACATGCCCATCAAACGCCGTTAAAGAGAGTTGATAGTAGAATAGAGGGGAAGGCATAGCCGCGCAGTAGAAGGAAAAGAAAAAAAAAGGAGTAGGCAGGAGAAGATTCCTGCTGTCACCAGGCAGCAAGAATGGATGAATTTAAGCTGTCAGGAAATGGAGGTATTGTCAGCTCAGATGGTTAAAAAGCCAGCGACTCTCCAAATCCTGACACTAAGATGCTGTCAAGCTGCCCCAGAGGAATGAGAGCGACAGTAATGTGAAACGCTGACTTCTCACGTTCTGTGCTGTTGACACATTTCAGAGGAAGACAGAGGCTTCGTTAACTCTTTGGAGTCAAATCAGGATAAATTAATATTTTAAAAAAATACAATTTAAAGATCATTTTAACAACTAGGTATCTGACTGTGCCTAAGCACCCAAAGCCCCTAAAGTCCAGTTCTTTTGACTAGTGTGAGTGCTCTGATTCGACTCAAGGTACACTTCCTCGACCCTGGCACGCTTTGAAGAAGTGAGCTTCTGCACGGTACAGTTTTTGCACGAGTACGAACCCGGGTACACAATGTGGACCGCCTTCATTCAGGAGAAACCCGGGAGTGTTCTGTCTGTATCTGACTAACAAAATAAGCTTAAATCTCTAAAAACCTCTTTGAGGCTCTTTATAGATAACATAGATCTAACTCTTTTTTTCTTTAAATGCTGACATCACTGTTTAAATGGGCCGATCCCCCTTTTTCAGGAAGCAAATACATCACCCAAACACAGAAACACTAGGATTGCATCCCTGAAGTATAAAAATATCTCATAAAACAAATCTTACTTGAGAAAAAAAAAAACACACAACATCAATAAACTGTTAAATATTATAAAATAGATTTCATAAGGGTTGAGAAGATTTCTCAGAAATATCTTTTGGTTTCATTAAAGTTCAAAAGGGATCATGGTTTTTGTTTAAATATTCCACAAAGTCAATAAAGTAGCCGTCATGATCTCTGTGTTGTTCTCCGACGTCCATTTTTCATTCATGTGTTGTATTATGACATTATGCAGGCTACCAGAGGTAAGCGTGCTCAGGCCCTGTTAGTCCTGGAGCAGTGTGAGTGCAGGCCAGCTGGGGGGAATGAGGAGGGGTGTACAATCATGTTCTGCATGGTACGGGACAACTTTGCTAGTGAGATGAAATATACTGAAATGTATACAATCGTATAAACTCTTAAAAAACACAAGATGAACACGACTTCTGCAGCTAATCTTTCTCATTTCTATAGTTTTCTTTTTGAAGCCTTTTTCCTGACAAAGCTTAACTGACACACACTAAATTAATCTTCACTTTAAAGACAGTTTTTTTTTAATGCTATGCTCCCCCTCCTCTTTCTGCAAGCTTTAAAGCATTTGGTTGAGACGCCCTACATCGTGTACTCGGGATAATAAAAAACATATTTTGGGGTTTTTATGTTATAAAGATCTGAAGAAATATTTTTCTTGTGCAGCAAAGAAAAACTAGTTGTGCAAAGTTTAGACTGCTCATTTTTTTATTTTGTATCATTGATTAAAAATTAACGTTTGAGATACTTGGGTGAGGAAAAGGAACTGTGCTTCATTTTGACTGTTTTCTGAAAGTGTTTTTTCACCTCTTGACTAGTCAGCAGTAGCTCAGTCTGTAGGGACTTGGGTTGGGAACTGAAGGGTCTCCGGGTCAAGTCTGAGTGCAGAACATGTAGTGCACGTCCACAGGATCCTGTGTTTACAGCATGTCTCAATAACAGAATGTAAAATTCAAGTTTTGATTATAGATCGTGTCAAATATTTGCATCACAGTCTTCTACACATACTTGGTTTAGTTTGATGATGAACATGCGTCACTGAGTGAGACTGCAGCCGCCATGTTGACCTGTATACAGTATCTGCACACTGACTTCAGAGACAACTGGGTTGACACTCCAGGGCCTTCAGAGTTCTGCTGCACAGAGATGAGTGTATGTGTGTGTTATTTGGGGGGGGGGAGGTTGGTCACAAATCCCCTCCTCTCATCATTAGACCTCGCTGCATGCCTGCTTCCCCAGCAGGCCCCGGGTTCCTGACTGGACTCCTCTGAGGTAAAAACCAAAATCTAAGGGACAGCCTGGGTATCGCCTCAGGACACAGAAAAGAGGGTCACCGACAGAAGAGACGAGTAAGTCCTGTACCTGACACATAACTGCAGGAGAAGTGAGAGTATCACAAAGCTCCCTGAAACATCAGGAGATGAAATGAAGCAGAAGTCAGTTAACATGTTGTACATCCAGCTTATCAAATAATTTTTCTATCATGCAGCTGGACCATCATGCAGCTGGACGCGTCCCAGAGTGACCAGCACATACGGCAATGATTCAGCCAGAAGGACTCTCTTCTTCAGGGCACATAGAGCATACAGCTTGTTGTGCTGAATTAGGAAAATTAAGAAATAACAGTGCTGTTGTGAGCAGATGTGCAGAGTCCTGTGTTGTTTCTTTCTTCTGGTAATTGCACAGCTTGAATCCGCCTGCCCCTCCCCCCCCCCTCCAGGATTACTGCTGAATACACACTCAATTCCCTCTCTGCCCATGTATCTTATTGCAAAGTGTTTCGTCCAATCGCAAATGGAATTACTCAACTCTTTCATTGCATGGCTATTTGTTTCACCACATGCCTAAACCATATGCCGGTCCAACTGTGAGCTTTAGAAAGTGTAACCCTTTGGTCTAATGTAGTCCTTAGCCCAGGGGGCACTTAAGTGTATTTTTCTTTTAATCATGCCTCTGTGGAGAGAGAGCCCACATGTGAACTGCAGATAATCGAGCTGCACTGTTAAATGAGAAGTACACTTAACAAGAATATATTCAGACATCCAAACATCTGTTTGAGCAGCACTGATACCTGCAGCGTGAAAACAGAAGTGATGCTGTGATCTGTTTTCACCAGATAATAGCTATATTTAAATTCTTCAAGTTTGCAAGATTCATCTCTAGGATGCGCCTGAATGCATCATCAGTGACGTTCCTGAGGTCTTTCAACATCAGACTCCGCTACCCAGGTGACCCATCACAGGGTTGATCAAGTCCTGGATTGCATCCCAGCAGCCGCAGCAATAAACGGGCTCACCCACTTTATCCAAAGTCAACGGGTGGATTTCTCTGCGGATTTAGTGACAGATTTCACACATGCATTATTTAGAATTTCAGGCAGATTGTTCCTGAAATCTTCGAGCGTTGGTTGTTCACACATGCACCTCAAAGCAGGAGACCTTCCATGTAGGACACAAGGGGAGATGGGGGTCTTAGGAAGCAGGAATTAGGAAGTCCAAGAGGTGGTGGACAATGCAACAGAGTCTGTTTTTGACTTTGATATTAATTATATGTATTCAACAAGTTAGCAATAGCAAGGAGAACATACCGGCTAAATGTGTCTGTTTACGTTCACACATGCAGCTCACTCAGAATATCTAAAGAGGTGTTCAGGAGTTTTGTTTGAGTGTGAAAGCATCATCTGATGTCAATGTAACATGAGGGAAAGATTCAGTTCTCAGCTGATGTTCAGTCGGGTTCAGAGCAGGAAAACATGCAGAGTTATTTCAGTGCAAAACCCTACATCTATACGGCCGGTGCGTGAAATTGGCGTTGACGTGATTTACCTCCGCCATGATGTCCAAACGTGCTCTCTGGCTTCGCCTCTGAAAGGACCTCTAGCAGTGTGTTCAAGGTGCGCCACGATTTCATTAACATGGCACCGAAAGCCTCAGTCGGCGTGTGATTTTCCTTATGGAATCCAATGGTCAATAAAACAAAATGAATGACTTTAAGCCAGCACCCCTCTGCCTCATTACAGAGGCCGTCAAGATGGATTTGACATTTCCAATACGCTGAGTGATTCCAGAAAAAGACTGCATTGATTGAGGCCAGGACACAGCACGGAGACTAAATATTAATTTTTCTAACAGCATAGTGTTTTCTGTTTTTTTTGCAGGAGCAGAAGCAAGTAGGTGCAGAACAGTCCAATTCAGTGAGTGTGCAACACTCTTTCAGTTCTTACATTTAAAATACTAGAAGCATTTGTTCTACCACTGTAATTAAACTGTAATGCTTCAACTACAGTGGATCAGATCAATTTGATCGAAGGCGGCTAAGTCACATCAACCTCAGACCTGCTCGAGAATCATTTATAGTAACATAAACACATTTTTTTTTTTTTTAAATGAATACTTCAATAAATAGAATTTTTGGTTTTGACAAGGGGCGTGTCCAGAGGGGTGGCATGGGCCTCCTTTAAATCTTATTGGCCACACAAGGTGCAGCCCCAAAATTCTTTAACTATGATTGGCTGTTTGCCTTCAAAGAGGCGGGACTTATGTGGAAATCCACCATTCAGGTTGTGCTGCAGTAGGCGGCTCATAGTTTTCAGTGTTCAGATGTTTGTTAGTAATTTTTAAAGACTTTAAATTCTGACTTTGGACAAACATTTTGTTTTAAAGTCCTTGAAGAATGAAGTTTAGAAGATGTACATGTTGCCTTTATCTTGCGTTACTTGAAAGTCGATGTGATGAGTGCAGACAGAAGGGGGAAATAAACGCTCTTCATTCAGCTGTGTGCACACTCCTGCACAAATCAGCGCCCCACATTGGGCCACCCCAGTCCAAAAAGTCTGGACACGCCCCTGGCTTTCACACTGCAGCCAAACAGAGCTAAAGTCAGTTCAATTGTTTGAATTTTGTTTGATCATCATTTAATCACAGGAGAGTGTAGCAACCGATTTGAACAAACCCGATATTGTCTAAAAAAGTCACTTCAGGGATGAATGTGGAAGCTATGCCGGACGCTCAAAGTCTGTTGTTGTTCCAATGTGGAAATATCTCGATCCGTTTATTTACACAATTCTCAATAATGTCGGAACAGGACGCAAAAAAACCAAACGTCTCACTGCGTCCACAATCAAAGTAATAAACTAATTTATTGAATCAGACTTAAACCTCTGACATATGTTTGCTCTCATTCAATCACTTGGAGGACGGGCTTCAAGCACAGCATCCACCCAGGCTCTGCATAGCACACACACACACACACACACACACACACACACACACACACACACACACACACACACACACACACACACACACACACACACACACACACACACACACACACACACACACACACACACACACACACACACACACACACACACACTTACATAATCGTTACCATTAACACAACAACATATATTTGTGCTGGGGTTAAAAAGGGGCAACATTTAAATTTCTAGATTGAAAACATCAGCGATCAGGATTGTAAACGTCCCTTGACACTTATCTTTTTTTTTTTTTTTTAAATCCTTGCCCTTTTTAAAAATTAAACCGAATACACCTGCAGTAAAGCAACATTTAAATTAAACATCTTTATTTGTGCCACCGGAGTCAGGGTCCATCACATGTTTTAAAATTGAACACACAGCGACAGCTCTCTGCCGCCTCGCTCTCTCTGCAGGGCGCTCTGCGGGGCGCTCTGAGAGTCAATATGTACTCATGATGAACTGAGTGAGCGACCTCATAAATCGTAAAGAGCCACCTGCGAAATGCAAAAAAGGTTCTCAATCAATGGCCGGGGTCTCTTTGCTCTGCGACACATAAAAAACGTCGTTGATACATACGTGTAATCTCAGGTAAACACGGCACCGTGCGCGGTTAGCTCGGCTGTGAGCTATAAAAGAAAAACGTTTTCCATAAAAGCCGACTCCAGTAATTGACAGAGCATTAGATCAAAGTGTGAGTCTACCCCCCCCCTTCTCCAACAGCATTCAATCAACTATTCACTTCACTATTCATCCTTTCACTAAGAGCATCCCCCCCGCCCCGCCCCCCCCACATGACTGCAGCGTTGCTCCCTGTTGTCGGGTAGATGTAGCGTTTCCAGCAGAGGCAGTTGCTCTCCATCAGTCACACATATGTTGTTTGTACTGATGTCTTTGTAACGCTGCTGAGTGGCTGAGTGCTGTGGTCAGCGGCGTCCCACAGGGTTAGCAACGGGAGGTCGATCATTTCCTGTTCCTGCTGAAGCCGAGCCAGAGGTGACTCTGGGGGCGTATACAAATTAGCGCATGAATAGAAAACATGAGCGCAGCAGAGCTCGATGAGACAAAAAGGTTGTTTCTTTATCTGCATTGTTTTGGGAAGTGAAACTAGTAATCAGTGTGACTTTTTTTTTAAACTTCCACCTGCTGGTTTCTCTCTTTCTATTCATCTTGTGTCCTCTTCAGCATGTGGAGAATACATTTAGCACATTCAGTAAAATGAGGTACAGTTGGAGACACTATGGGAGGTACTGGGTAAGAGCAAAAGGCCTGACTCTGAACTGATTGATACAAGGAAGCCCCCAGACGTCCTCTGTCATCAGTTACACAACATCAGGAAGCTTCATGCCATAGCTACAAAGAGAAATCTGTAACCCCCCCTCCCCCACCCACGGTCCACTTCACTGTACTGACGACCCATCCGCTCCAGCAGCCTGACATCAGCTCCTTTCACACCAGGATCCTGCACCAGGGTTGAGTCAAGACAGCTACATCTAGAAAATATCTCAAGCCTACAAAATGACAAAGTTATTCAATATTCACTGATTTACATCGATTAAAAAATCCAACAGCTGAGGGTGTAGAACAGCCTTTTCCCAAACTTAAGGCTGCCCGCTTTGCAATCCAAAATTACTCCGGGGCCCATTATAAAAATAAATTACGACTACAGCTATAACTTTCAGTAAGGGTAAAATTATTGGACAACATGATATTATGGCAGGAGAGACACAAAATTTGACTAAACATTATGTCCATGAATAGTCATGACACGCCTTACTAATCACTTAAAAGGCTGACTCATGGTGAATCATCATTATTGTGATATTTATTTTATTTTTCACACTTTGGGAAGGAGAAAGTCTACGTTTCTTCTTCTCATTTTATTTAAAAATAAAAAGTCTACCAATGGAGAAGAAATACTTAGGAACATCTAAACGTCATCCGATCTGACAGGTAATGATTTCTGAGAAGCATTTCCTTTTCTTCAGATCGTTCTAATCGTATTCTGCCTTGCCTGGCTGACAGTAACGAGGGAGCAGAGCGGAGGAGCATGAATGACACATGGCCAAAGGTTCACGGCCTGATTTGAAACGTCCACCTCACAGATCCAGGGAAACGCACTAACCTCAGACGATGAAGGCAGTATGTCCCAGATTCAGTCCATACAACAGATGGAAGTAAAGCTCTCAGAGAAATAAACATCCTGCAACCGACACGGCTCCATAATGATGAGGGTATATGTTGTATACGAGCTCAGAGTGGGAAACAATATCAGCAAGATACAAAAAAAAACCACACACTGACGAGTTAGCTTCATATAGCTGCTCGTATTCTCCACACTCACTTTGAGACCCAGCAGGAGAAATGCTCAGAGTTGAATGAGTTTTTTTTCTTCCCTAGGGTGATTCAGCAGCGTTAAAACATAAATATACTGCATCTTCCACATCCTCAACCTCGAGCTGCCATGAGAACTAAACATAATCATTGCTAATCAGAATAAGAAAGTGTTGTGCTTTATCTTAAACGCATCAATTAAGCAGATTGAAAGTGTAGCTGTGGATGCTTTACTGCTCGTTTTCTGTTAATTACACCAATAGACATTCTTCAATTCTACAACTCTCTTAGCAGACGCTTTTATCCAAAGCGACCTACATCAGAGAGTAAGAACAACACAAGCAAGGATCTAGAAAAAAGGGAACAATGTGAGTAAGAGCAAACGATCAGCTTTGAGTCTGATTGGACACACAGGTGCTGACAGGAAGTGACCAGAGGCAAAGCACAACATTGAGGGCAGTTCTTGAGATCTCTAATCAGTATAGAAACCATCTTATAAGTCGTCGTTATCAAACAAAAACCATCGTCATTACCATCATCATCATCAATAATATGGAGACCATCATCATTAAGTTAGTAGGTATTCATGAAAGAGCTGGGTCTTTAGCTTTTTCTTAAAGGTGCAGAGGGACTCTGCAGATCACATGGAGTTTGGAAGTTCATTCCACCACCGGGGGGCGACAGAGGAGAAGAGTCTAGTCAGCGTCTTAGGACCCTGTTGTGAAGGTTGGATCAGACGCCTTTCATTGGCAGAGCGTCTCTGATATAGAAATCTGAAACCTCTCACTCGTTTATATTTACAATTCAGATTTCAGGAATGTGTGCAAATGAAGCACGTCCTGCATGTCTGCCATCTGAGCGTCTGCAGAAAGTGACTTAGATGTTAATCGTACCTGCTGGTCACAGGAAGGCGGACTGAAACATATTTATCAGGATGTTTATTGTGTTTGTGCAACAACCTGTGGGAGGCTGAAACAAGGGCATCTTAAGGCTGATGTAACACGGCTGTAACAGCAGTTTGCTTTGTTGACAGAACATTATTCCTCTTGGCAACTTATGCATTATACAGGTGCTTCAGTGAGCACAACACACACACACACACACACACACACACACACACACACACACACACACACACACACACACACACACACACACACACACACACACACACACACACACACACACACACACACACACACACACACACACACACACACACAGACGCCGGCCCACGCTTCATTGTCGAACCAAAAAAAAGGGCAAATGTTGTTGTCTATTGAGGTTTCTCCAAAAGGTTAAATCCTCCCAACAACTGAAGTAAGTTCTGCGAGGCAGAGTCTGCAGAGCATCGATCGGGTCACCTTGGTAACGTGTGATTTGTAATCTTAAAAACAATGAAGATGAAGACGGCAGGAAGTGGAAGGCTCTAAGGCGGTTGAGTTTTCCTCGACGCGTTTGTAAGAGCCCATAATAAGAAAAGACAACAAGGACGAGATAAGAGCCTCCGAAGGTTTATCCCACACAGAGGAAATGAAAATATATTATTCATTGATGCCAACACTTTTAAAAAAATTGCAAGTGCAACATTATTACTTGAGAACGATTCATTCCTCTGAATGAGAAACTTTTAATTGAAATCGGGAAAAAAATCAAAGAGCTTTTTTAGCTTTTACCTGCATAATCATTTATATTTCATGAGCAGCTAATTGACTCCCTCGTCCTCTCTGTGTCTTCCGGCATGCTAATCCTTGGGAGAGATCAGCACAGATGCATCGGGGGGAGGGGGGGGGGGGGGGGGGGTGTATGAATCACCACGGCCCTGCTACTGATCCCTGCCTCTCATTGAAAAACAACTTAATGAACATTTCGCCGAGGCATCACACAATGCATCAGCGTGTTCCTGCAGATAAGTGTTCTCATGGATTGACAAGAGGGAAAAATAAGAGGCCGGAGGACACCAGAGTCCAGTCAGGGCAGGATCCATGGATTTATTGATCCCATCTCCAGATAAGAGATGCAAGAATAATGATGCTCTGAATGCTTGAGCTGGGACGGCCCAACTCCTGGGGGGACTGGGCCCGGGAGAGGGGGTGTGTCCGGGACTGGCCGAGAAGTTGAAAAGCCAATTTATGGACTCTCTTCTCCTGATGCAAGGATGTCATTATTAGTGAAGACTGTTGATCCCATGCAGCCTCTCATGGAGGGTCACATCCTGACCACAGACACATAAAGTTAGCGCTCTCCTCGCGGTGCAAGCAGTCATTAACGAGTGAAAGGGAAGCTTTAAATTGATGACCTTTGCAGCCACACAAATACACCCCCCCCCCCCGGAAGGAAAATCTAAAAATAAGAAAGAATGAAAAAATAAGTATCTTTACCCGACTATTTCAGTGCACTCGGCTCTCCCCAGCTTCAGCCCTAAAGGCCAGGAGAGTTATCCTCTCCTCCCTCTAAAGTACACTTTGTCCCAGTTTCCTCACCAGATGGGCACACTTTTTAACTACCCAGGCTTCTTTGCAGTGATTATCATGGGCACAGCAGAAAATGAGCGAGAAAAAAGGAAGTTTGCTGCATCCTCTTTCTTTCCCTCTTTTTCTGAAAAAACAAACAAACTTAAAAGGCAAGAAAATAAAGGATCAAACAAATGGGGGTCAAATAATGGATGAGAGTAGTAATAGGTGATTGTTGGTTATAGAGGTGACCCCGTGTAGTAGAGTACTCGAGAAGGCATTCATCAGCGCCTCAGTCGACGGAGATGATGTGTGCAATGTCTCTGTTATGAGTTATATTTCAAGAATTATTAAAACGTATCTTAACACCTACAAAAACATCTTTTGTCCTCCAAGTTATGAACTTCAAGTCGTCAAGTCAGGAATCTAACTCTTTCCCAAAGTTTTCGGAATGTTGCTCCGACTCAAGCAGGCGTTTATGTGCATTTTACAACGTGGAAACTCGTTTTTACGATGTGTCTAACAACACATGAATGCACCAATCAGTCTCCAAGTCAAGCACGAGGATCATTCCATTCAAACTACATGGGGGTGATAAATGTCTAATGTTACATAGATGTGTCTGTTTTCTCCAAATAATTCATAACAATCTCCTTATTAATACTTTTAATGCCGGGCTGAAAACCACTCGTACTTTAAATCTCCTCAGTGTGTCATGAAGAAATCACCCCGGATGTAGATGAGATGTCAGTCATCGACATAGGCATGCACTATTGGCCGAGTAGCAGGTGAATCACTCCCATGATTCCCCGCCAGCCGTCATCTTTTGTTAGTGTTTTGATTGAGAGCCCCCTGGTGGCTGAGCCTGGTACTTACATACTGAGCAGATAAAATGAGGCAACAAATGATGATATTCATTTTGCAGATATATCTGGAGACTTTGACCTTCCACTTTGTGAACTTTGAAGTTGCTAACTGGACTGTAATCGATGCAGCACATTCAGAACGTCTTGGCTGATTATCCGCTGGCTGAAATGTCTGAGAAGTTGTTCAATAACATCGTGGAGGATGGTCGAAGCTTTATGAGACTGCATCATATGAAACACTTCACATATCTGTCTGTATTAATCATGACGCGTCAAACAGTTAGAATTGATCCCCCTCGTTCTGTAATCCTCATGAAGGTCACTTTCACCGCTGGTCAGTATTCTTCACACACAGTAAAAAATAGACACGGGAAACCATAACGACATGATATACACAATGCAGCAATAATCCCCGCTACGCTCTGCACATTTGCAAAGAATCTATATCTCATTTGCTGTGACGTGCCCTTTGTCTCTGTGTGTGTGCCTGAGTCGTCCAAAGGTCGCACGGTGCGGAGCAGAGGGAACACAAGGAGATCATCAATGGAGATCGATGCAGGCTTCACCCCCCAGGAGTAACCGGGGGGGGGGGGGACGTTTGTCATATTCAAATTGCAGTCGACTGTAAACAGCAATCAGATCAGCTGCAGAGGAAAACTCCTCGCTGAAGCTTCCAGCACGCTCTCTGTTTGCTTCTGTTTGTGTGCACACCAAGAAGGGATTCTCGCAAATTAACCCAGAATACCCGATGAAAATGACATATCCACACAACAATTAGTTTTAAGCTTTAGTCTCACAAATTGACAATTAGTCCCAACCCAAGCATGTGATTATAAATACAACAAAACATGCATTTCTGTCTTAATGATTACATATAAATAGATATTAATTAATATCCTTGTGTGAAAGGAGGATTTCTGGGAATGCGATGTGTGCTTTTCAAAGTTCACTTGGGCGGCCTCCGTGCAGAGCCGCCTGGTTAGGGCTCATCACTTTTCAATTACCGAGGGGCATTACTTTGCATTGAATCATTTTATTCTCCTGATGCGCCCGCCTCTGTTTAAAGCCTCCTCTTAAAAAGAGAACAAGCCGGCCGACAGAACTCTGAGACGAGCTTGAAATGTGCTAACCACAAAAAATAGCAGCAGCACACAGAGACGCTGGATGTGGAGTATGCATGGGGTAGGTGGGTGGGTGGGTGAGGGGGATGGGGGGGATATCTAAGCTGAACAGTAAACACCGGCATCTCCACGCTAAACCGTCAAACATCTTCTCCGGTAGGGCAGATCAAAGACGTTGTGCACTCACAAACTCTTATCGACGCACAAAAAGCACCATGCGCTGCTCCGTGGAGAACGAGGCTGTTAAAGGGGATTGCTGCTTTTCAGACGAAGTGTTCTGAGGGAGGGAAGGGAGAAAAAAAAAAGTTGGGAATAATTTTCAATACAAACATGTGGCTGTTAGAGATATCAGACGAGGAGAGAGAGAGAGAGAGAGAGAAAAAGGCTTGCATTACGTTTGCTTTCCTTCTACTCAGAAATCCACCAAGGGTGAAAGGATACTTCTACTTCCTCCACAAAGCTCCGCCTCTGAGAAGAGTGTGGATGTTAACAAAAAAACAACCTTCCACAGACAAAAGCTCTGTGTGTTTCTGTCTCCAGAAAATGAGGAAAATGATCCACAAAAAGCTTTGATATGTTCAGACATTAAAAACATGCTCGATATCAACCGGGAGCCGTGTAAATCTAAACTCCTTCTGTTCCAGTGTGAGAGTGTTAAAACACTTTTATTGGAAAACAAGAAAATCAGACAATGTGGAAAACAAGGTTAAACAGCTTTGTTCATGACCTTATATCATCCATGTTAATCTAAATCTAAACTTCACCTCGAGCAGAGTGAGTAAAAAAAAAAGACAAGACTAAAGGTCCAATCAGTGAGATGTGTAGAGAGGTAAATGATAAAGGTATCTTACTATCTGATCAGACATTAAGGAAATTGCAAAATTGTGAAATCTTGTGTCTACAAGAAACATTTCTATCCAAACAGGATTTGGGGAAACTAAACTCTTTGAATGACTGTTTCCATGGGGCTGGTGAATCCACTACAGATCTTACTTTGGGAATAGTGAGAGGTGGGAATGTTTTTGTCTATGTGTTCTTGCAGACAATGTGTGTTGTCTATTTTTTACTATTTTTTTACTTATTTTTTGTATTGTATGTCTTTTAAAATGGACCTTGAGTCTAATAATAAAAGTTGATGATGATGATGATGATGATGATTAAGGAAACATGCTATGTTGAAGTGCTGGCTTCTCTGACAACAATGCAGCAGCCAGTCCTCCTTCTAACTTTAGATTCTGCTCCTTAATGTTCTGGATTTGTTTGGACCAGAGAAGGTAGGCGCTTTTAAGACACCCCCCCCACACACGGCCGTTTTGGACGCCCCTCAGTTTGTCAGATATGAGAGCAGTTATCAGGTCAACAGGTGTTGCAGTGATGGAAGCGGGCAAGAGAAGTGGTTCAGATAGAAGTGATTGTACCCGACCTAAAAAGCCTCTGCATGTTTCTAATAAGCTCCACGAGCAGAAACGTGCTCAAACTAGGATCAATATTGGAGATGCTTTTGAAAAATGGAGACCTTTTGAGCATGGAATCTAGAGAGGAGGGGGCGGGGGGGACACAGCCCTCTGTGATGTTTTGAATCTGGACTGCAGTACCTATTTTAGCTACTTTAAAAACATGAAGCATTAATCTGTGTTTGCAGAATCATGAATCTTCCTTGATTCTCTTGTGGACTATTAGTCCCGGTAAAGGATTTTTAGTGTTTTTCATAAGTATTAGGACAAACACATAAACTCCCCGTCCGTCAGCGGCAGAGGAATTATCTCTTCTTCTGTTAACAGCTTCACACAGAGTCTAAGTATCTGTTTTTGTTGTTAACTCTGGAGACCGCCGCTCCTGGCACGCTGAGCCTTCATCTGGATAGTGTCGCTCCGAGGATCCAATTCCTATTTTAATTGACTGTCAGTCATAGCGTGCGGTCAACAATAACACCGGGATTTTGCAGATTCCTTTTATGATATTCTTGACAACAAATCAATAAACAAGAGCCGGAGCAGTAGGAGAGATTTCCTGTCATTAAGTGTGGCTGTCAATCTGTCTCTTTGTAAACGGAGCCGTGTTCATGGTTCCTCCTGCCGGCAGCCGAGCACACACACTTTCTCTCTCTTTAGTATCTTCTTTTCACTTGATGGTTAAACTCCTTAACATGCAGTGAATAGAGATGAGGTCTAAAACTACTTTAGATAGATGAAACCAGGCTCTCTGTTCGTCTCTTCTTCTTTTATTCTCACTTCTTTGCTTTGGTAATTTGGCCTAGCGGTGAGGTTGCATGCTACATGTACAGAGGCTTTAGTCCTCTGCTCGCTCGACCCGCTGCACCTAGCTGCATGTCATTACCAGCTCTCTCTCTCTCTCCCTGATTTCCTAATCTTTAAACTCTATCAACTGTCCTCTTCTCCTAATAGAAGGGTGTAAAAGTTCACATGGTGATAATTAAGCAGCTTCTGGTGCTTACGCTTCTATCTTTTTTTGGACATATTGTTTGTCCGATACAGCGGTATTTTGGTCGCTGCGGTACGGAAACAGGAATCAAAATCTTCTGATTATTTACATGACTTGGATCAAAGTTTAAAAATCCAGTACTGGGGGTACCGGTGGCCTAGTGGTTAGTGCCCAGTGCCCGCACCCAATGTACAGAGGCTAAAGTCCTAGAGGGCGGGCGGTCCGGGTTCTGGTCCGACCTGAGTATCTTTATTTTTTTTAAAAGGCAAAACATCATGAAAAGCCTTCAAGCTGATAGTTTCCCTCTGCAGAAAGAAGAACGTGTGGGAATCAGATCGTTTGGTCTTTTGTTTTCTGAAACACACTTTTTAGACTTTCAAGACCTTCAACTTTAAATCCTAGACAATGCAGAGCTTCACCCTGCCACTGATGAAAACAAAATCTGCATAAAAAAAACAGCCTCAGGAAGGAAGATAACGAGAAAAAGAGACTGTTAAAGAATAATTAAAGCAGAAGAAGTTTACGAGAGGAAAAGAGATCATTGACTGTTTTATATATATACAGTATAAGTGACATTACATCATCATGTATTGTGATGTAGCTGTCAGTGGAGAGACATGGCGCTCCATCACACATAATCTTCACACTGTCACACATCCAGCACGTTGTCTAAAACACTCGTTTTACTCCACGATGTGACGGACAGGAAGCTCTCCGATGATCAGATAAACAGCTCTGGGCTATTTTTCCTCTAATGACAAGCTGTTAGCATTCTCAACTCTGGGTTCCTTCCTCTCTGTGCGAGGCGGCTGTGTGCGAGGCGGCAGCATAAAGAACATGTCCACAGGCGCCCTATGTCATCGTGCTGACCTACTTTTATTCTCTGTGAGGTCTCCTCGCTCTGCTACAAAGACTCCATTTTGTCTTCATTTAGATCCAGAAAAATGTCACCGCAGTTTGCCTCCAAATGTTAGCTTAGATGTTAGCCGCACTTCTTCCAAAATGAGCTGCACAAATAACCAGATGAGCAGTGATGAGGCCGAGCTAACGAGCGTTAACCGTCTCTGATGGGGAGGTCGACGGCACGAGCAGGGACTACCTGCACGCGGCGCCCTATGAGATGTTCCCGCTGACACTCTGCACCCCCTCTGTTGGTCCCCGTCCACATTATTATTCACAGCATGCAGCTGCAGCTTTTTGATCATTAATACATTTCAAATTAAATACAATTACAAACCGTGATCAATGATCGAGCTTTAATTAGCGCTAATAAGTGACCATCTGCCGGGGCGACCGAGGGGGAGAGAACGAGTGCACCAAGACGCACCCGAGAGAGCGGTGCGCCCCAAATGTTACGCAGCGCCATGAAATGTCTGAGTTAATTAAAAAAGTCCTATTAAACCGGCCGGCCCACCCACGCGGGGGGGTGGGGGGGGGGTAGTGTTGGAATGGTAATTGTGACCCACAGATAGAAGGAGATCTGAGGCCGGATCCCCGAGGAGGGGGATGTTCGGGATCTGTTGGGTGTGTCTCACATTCTTCTAGTGAATAAAATAACCTCCATTAGAGCTGTCAGAGCTCAGCGACACTTTAAAGATGGACGACAAGTTTTATTCTCTCACACATTCATCCTTTTGACTTCCTGTTACTAAGCCCCTCCCTCTCTCTCCGTCTACCTGCTCTGGTGATCAGATGATTTTAATGAGTTGACTCTTTAAGTAATCAACCAACCAGATTCTGCTCCAACATCTCTCGACCAATCAACACTGCTGCTGTAACATTTTAAAATCTCATCTCTCTTTTCTGCAGTCAGTTTGTCATTTCAGTACGATCGCTGCGACCCTCCATTCTTCTATCACCACCAACACCACCAGGGTCTAGACTCCAAAGGGGGGTATCACCAACACCACCAGGGTCTAGACTCCAAAGGGGGGTATCACCAACACCACCAGGGTCTAGACTCCAAAGGGGGGTATCACCAACACCAGCAGGGTCTAGACCAGGGGTTCTTAAACTTTTTGGCCTCGGGGCCCAACTTTTCCGGTTCAAAGTGGCCCGACCAGGCTAACAATTCATGGAACAAATCATGCTGCAAGAACAAATTTAAAGGCTCAAATCAGGCTCACAAAAATAAATAATTAGATTTTATTACAGCAAAAAAGGAGGGACTCTCAAAAAAACTGATGAGAAAAATAGGAGGTTGATAAATAAAATGATGTCACCTCCGTTCACGGAGCTGTACTTAATGAAGTCAGGACTGTACTTGGGATCACTTTTGTCTTCATTTTTTTTGTTTGCAAATACTTCTCCATAACTTTCACTACAAGCTAGCGGCTGGCTGAGTGTCTTCTTCTGCTTATTGGAGATTTTTAAACAACTGCCTGACGCATTACCACCTGAGCATCTTCTCTGGTCAATTGATAACCTATGCAGTCCTGCAGCCCCCCCCCCCCCCCCCCCCCCGGCCCACAGGTGCAAAACTGAACGTTTTTTGTGGCCCTCTCACCACCACCACCAGGTCTAGACCCAATAGGGGGGTATCCTGTCCTCCAAATAGTAAAATATAACACAATTGTCGTACTGTGTGTCTCAAAAGCTATAATTCCATATATACAGAGAAAATCTGATTGAAGACTTTATTAAGGGTCCGCAGGAACCCCGATCAACATTTTCATCCCCCTCTTGTCATGGTGGCTTTGTTGTTAGAGGTCGATATCTCTGAAATAACTTCTGACAAAGACACCACAGCCCGTTGTGCTCTGAGGGCATCGCTCCTCTCTGCCCGTGCACTCTGACCTCTCCGAGGATTCTTGTCATATTTGTGTACAGAGAGCGTTTTCTCTCGCCCCACTTCTGTCTGGGAAATGTAAAAAGCGTGTGTTTCATTTGTGGCTGAAAGCTAAGGAGACGTACCCCTGGATATTTTTTTTTTGTTTGGTCGATATTTCTTTCACAGGGACTTCAGTCGATGACAGATTAAATTCTGTAAAATAAACGAGCGGAAGCAGAAAAAAAAAAAAAAGAGCCACCGACAAAATCACAAGCCGACCTCTGAAACATTTTTCATTTCACTCTTTGATCATTTCAATCCCCGCAAAAAGCGAGTATCTGAGAATGACCACGTGTCATCAGGGTCACGCTCTAGGTGGGAGACTTACTCATGTTAGTCTGCAGCTCTGTGCCATAATTACCTCCGTCTAAACACTACAGCAGCAACCATAACAACCATCTGCACAAACGCTTTTGGCCCCGGTTCACGAGGCCAAGCGCCGACCGAGTCGTAATGATGTTGTTTACTTCGACTCGCACTCCGACTGTTGCTCATTTAAGGTTTCTTTCTCTGCTTCTTCGTGCGTGTACGCAGTCGTTCTCTTTGCATTTCCCACCCCTCTTATTTTCCAACATTAGAGTGGGAGACTGTGGATACATCAAGAAGTAGCAGGTGGGGGGGGGGGTTATCAGCGGGGGATATGCCAGAGGGTACTTTGCTGAAACATGTCTTGACGACTAAGGCCAGATTGGGCTCAGGGGGGGGAAAGGAGATGGCTGCTCTTTGAAAGCCTCCACAGTGTCTGGAGATGTAGTCCTCATGGCGGTGGAGCTTGTTATCCGAGGAAAGGAAGAGAAAAAAAAAACTCAACTCAGATGGGGCTTCAGCGGTCCTCTCTTTCTAAACCCACGCACACTTCTTCTGCCTGGATGGGCTCCCTCTGTGTCACTTACAGTCAGACTTGTGAAGACAGTCACATTAAAAAATACATGTTTCTGCCCCCTCATTAGTCCAAACTCATTTTTAACATACAAAGTCTCTGAAATGTTGAGAGCAGAAGTTTCATCTCAGAGAGTGTCTCACTCTCATTCATTAATCTAATCTAATCTCTAGAAAAATAACCAGTTTTCTTGATGGATCAAACAGGTGGACTTCATAGAAAGAAAACACCTTTATTTCATTTCTTAAAGCAAGAACTAGAACAGTAGTTCTTCCAAGCAGAACTTATTTAACTCCATGGGGGTTTGGAGGATTCTTCTTTTCATGAATTTAGTTTCACTCCTGAAACTGTTGTAGTTTGAAAGGTTGAAGCAGAACAGAAACACACAATCTGGACAACAACAGGCACAAACCAATATTTATCTAACCCCTGAATTTGGCCAAGTCATAAGGTCATGTTCTGATACACACATACCCACCCACCCTTTCCTGGTAAGAGACCAGTTGTCCGTCCAAGAAACCTCTAGGAAATGGTCTTTATATAGCACACTGTAATTGCCCAGTGTGATGATTGCCCATGAAAGGATAATTGGGATGCTATAAAAGAACTGTTCCGAGGGAAATAAACAGATCCTCAATTCACAAGCCATCGTCTCTGTCTGATTTTTCAAGAGCATTTACTCTTCTACATAATGCCGCTGCGAGCACACTGGGAAGAATGACCGGACACCTGGGCTGGAGTGACACAGGACAGTGGCCACAACAAAAGGTAGGAGCTTTATATTACCAAAAATTATATGTGAAGTCTGATTCCATGCCTGGGATGAAGTAATAGGTGTCTAAAAAATCTCAAAAAAGAACCTACATTGTATGATAAAAAAAAAAAAGTGAAATGGTAAATGGACTTGAGCTTGTATATTTATTTTCTAGTCTTCTGACTACTCAAAACACTGCAGGTCACATTCACACACTGATGGTAGAGGCCGCTGAGTAAAGAGACCGTCAGTATTAACTCATCCATTCACACACGTTCACATAAAGCAGAGGGAGCAACTTGGGGTTAAGTGTCTTTCTCAAGGACACATCAGACATGTGGCTGCGGGAGCTGGGGATCGAACCCCCAACCTTGAGGTTGAGAAACGACCGACTCTACTAACTGCCGCCATTTATTTCTTTCCCCACATTTCTGTTTCTCTCAGTACAGTCACCCCGGGATCAAACCCGGACATGGCCGCCCGTTCAACCAAAGTGCATTCCAACATGTCAGGAAAACGTTTTTCTGATGAAGGTAGTGATGAGGATAATAAACTCCGGAGTAAATATGCATCCCTTGATATTGATGCATCAGAGATGATCTTTGGTTTTGAGTTTAGCACGCTGTCTGTCAGCTTCATTCCTCATTACTAAAGACTGATAGCTGATGGAGGATTGTGAAAATGGTGCTGACCGTGCACAAATGATTCCTCCCATCAGCATCAGTGATTCTGGCATTTCTCTCTCTGATAATTGTCTCTCTGTCCATCAAATAAATGAGCGCAGAGTAGAGGAATCTGGTGCACCTCCTGAGGAAACGTGAAGATGTGAATCCACATGAAGCTCGGTGTGAGGTCACCTCAGAGGGATTATCTTTACGTCTCATTCACATCACCATCTCTTTCTTTTCCATCTTTTCATCGGCTCCTCCAGTGAGCTGATCACTCGTCCTCACTTTTCTCTATAATCAGACAGATTCAACCATGTTCTTCAGATAAAATAATCACATTGCTGCTGTCAAACTTCTTCTCACTCTGGGGGGGGGGCGCTGAAGAATCCTCCATCCTCCATCCTCACTCCAACTTAAACCAAATATCACATTTTAATCGACCTTCTTGTGGTGCGTTCCATTTAGCTCAGAACTCGGATGTCCTAGCTCCGAATCAACCGCGTTCCATTTGCGAGTTGGCAAGAAGTCAAACAAGCAACATGGACGCCTCCCTGAGTACCTTTGTTCTGTAAGCTAATACCTGACAACACACTACGTCACAGTTTGTGGGAGAAAGAAACATGGAAACACTTTAATGTAAACTTTAAATCTGACTGTTGATGCACAGAGTGGCCATGTTGGATTTGAGCCTGGGCGGCCATGTTGGATTTGAGCCCTGGCTACTAAAGCTCCTCAGATTTTCAGAGTTTCAGGATTTTAGACTTCTGAGATCGAATGAAGACAGTATGAGCCCTTTTTTTATTTTGTCATGTAAACGTTGTGGGTTTGGTCCATTGAAGATAACTGTACAGGTATGACTGTCGGTGTAGCCTTGGAGCTGGTGAGGATATTTAACTCCAACTATGGATTTCAAACAGACTTGTTTCAGTCAGCTCCAAGAGCAGATCGGAGCCAGGCCGAGGAGGACAATGTTAGCCAGGAGGTTAGCGCTGATGCTCAACGCCCCTGGGTTACAACCTCCGACCTTTTCAGTTTCTTATTGTGCATCTTGTTGAGCGACTGTACTGAGGGAAGCAGAAGTGGGGAAAGAAATGGGGCGGCTGGGGCTCAGTTGGTAGAGTCCGTTGTCTCTCAACTGGAAGGTTGGGGGTTCAATGCCCAGCTCCTGCAGCAACATGTCTGATGTGTCCTTAGGCAAGACACTTAACCCCAAGACCATTACCATTTACCAAATGTAGCAGGTGTCTGAAAGAACAACCAGTAACACCAGTTAAACCAGCAACAGTGGAAAGCCAAGTGTACCAGAAGAACACAAGTCATCACATCCAGGATCCTTCCAGACTCCAAAGGGCTTCCTCTTTATGAATATAATGAAGCCATGATGGAGTCTAATCGCCAAAAGACTCGTCACATTACTCATCTCGTAAAATATCTGTCCCCTCATGATTCATCTCTCGATTCAAAGACATTCATCCTTTCGCCCATTCTGGTTGAAATATGGCTTCAGAGACAAATGGACGTTCTGGGAGGTCTCACTGAAATGACAGAGAGAATCACACACAGCAGAGGAGATATTTTTAGACCTTTCCCTCCTCTGCTCGGCCAAACACAGAGAGGCCTTTTCTGAGTGATTGCCCATCTAAATAATGCAAAGTGTTCTCCTGCACACCCGCGAGGCCACAGATGCAGAATGACTCGGATGACAGGCAGCAGCTGATGAGATGTCATGCCACAAAAGTCTTTTCATGTTTTCCTTCTTCCACACTGTGCGTTCAGCGGTCACCGAGCGAGGTGAGGAGCAGATCTGAGCTTTTCAGAGAAAACAGAGTCGGATAAAATGTCACATGAAATGAAAATAGCATTCCAGAGAAAGGACAGAGGATCTCAGTAGCTCGATACAAAGAATATTTGAAGAGATTCTGATTTACAAAAAAAACTGGGAAATAAATCAGGGGGGACAACTTAAAAAGAAAGCAGAAGAAGAGACGAGTTGAGGCTTTGAAAAAAAAAGGATGAAAAAGTTTGATCAGAAGGTAAAACATGCTGACGAGTAGAAACAGCACCAGACAAACAAAAGAATAAATCCTCTCTGTAAATGAATTTGTCTGAGTAATGAGAAGATCCAGACTGTAACATGGATTCATGAATCAAAAAAGTAAAGTTCTCATCAGTGATTAAAAACGTGCTTCTCGTGTATATACATGTATATGTGCAAGAGTGTAACAGCATGTAAATTTACATATATATATATATATATATAGTTTTTTTTAGTTTCTTTTTTACATTGCTATGTTTCTTTATTATTCATTTGTTTTCTTTATTATTCTGTAATTATTTCTGTTTGGTTGAATATACTGTCTGGTCACTTGGGGGTGTGCTGTATTGGAATTTTCAATAAAGAGTATTACAAAAAAAAAAAACCTGCTTCAAATGTCTTAATAACTTGTTTTTTGTGATCATTTTTTTGATTTAGAAATGCACAAAGAAATTACATCATATATTACAACTGTTTTCCCCTTTACCTCCCTCCACCCCCCTAGAAAATGTCTTAATAACTTCTGAAGGGAGCTGCAGCGACAAAAACGTTTTGTTTCTGCAAAAAACGCCCTATCAAAGAGTTCCTCTTATCAAAATGCACAGGTAGGTATTTGACTGTGCAGTTAGCACGAGGATTTATTCTATTACAAGGACGAGAAACTAAAAGAATAACGCTCCAGCGAGCTGCAGGTGTGGTGTACATGTACATGATGTACAGAACACATTGTGCCTGATTAGTGTTTTATCACACTGCAGAGTGCAGCGATGTGCCTTTCGCTGTGATGCTGCACCGTGTGTATATATATATATATATATATATATATATATATATATATATTCATATCAGTCCTCCATTCTGAAGAACAAAGGAGAATAAGAATTCATGTCAGGCCGAAGCCGTACTGAGAGACTTCAGAGTGCCACTCTAAAATAAGCTGCGAGATGACAGCAGTTAATGAATCTTTCATGTTTTTTGCTTAAGTTGTTAGGGAAAGAAGAGAGAAAAGCTTCACTTGTACCGCGTGTAAAGCAGTCGTATGTGGAGTGCTCCTCTCTGCAGGAGGCCGTGTCGAGGCACGGGGCAACAAAAAAACTGACCAAGAGGTGCATCACCTTCAGATGCCGAGCACCTTTCACACCTGCACTGAGCTTTAAACTCGACACAGGATCAGAGTTTCAAACCTCGATATGATACAAGTACAAATAAAACATGTAGACGGCACCTAAAATTAGGTAATTTATTGTGTTTAATTACCACAGGAAATGCCTTTCAGCTCGACCCCTTTTTTAAAATAACGGTCAGAGTGCCAGCACGGAAGGTTAAAGGTCACATATTACACAAAACACACTTCAGCACGCTAACATGTGTCTCTAGTCTGTCTACAAACCCCCCAATCATGAGAAAAGTCCATCCTCTCCGTCTTCTGCCTGCTCCACTTTTCAGAAAATGTGTGCTCAAACAGGCCGTTTGGAGATTTTCCCTTCATGACATCACAAAGGGCAGTAGCCCCTCCCCCAGGTGGGTGACACTCCCACAGCTAGGTGTTTGTTCTGCCCTCTGAGTCTGCCTTCTCACCGTAAACAATAGGACATGGAGCGAGAAAGACCAAGTACACCCAAGCCCTTCCAGAGAGGGGGCGTGGTCAGACACAGCTCATTTACATATTTAAAGGTACAGACACAGAAACAGCCTGTTCTGAGCAGGGCTGAAATAGAGGGGTTTATAGACATGATCAAATACAGGATCAGAGTGGATTTAGAACAAGAAACTTCACACACATGTTTTGAGGAACTCTGAGACTTATTTAAACTGAAGAAGAGAAGGAGGATATGTGACCTTTAACAATATCAGAACTATCCCTTTAGCCGAAAGTTATTATATCACAGAAGCTAAATGATGTTGACTCGGTTATTCAAGAGAAAACGTGTTTATCTTTGGGGTTTCCCTCCACACTGGATAGAATTCCAGTTTAAGTAGCACTGTGTTAAATCTAACAGAAGAAGGAATGACTGCTCTGGAGAGAACCTCTATTAACATTCACATAATTTCACAGGTCACATGCAGAATAAACAGGCAGGTAGACACACATATAGAAACACAATCAGGCATGCAGATCGGCTGATTTAGTCTCTGACTGTTCTCCTGGTGGATTCCCACAGGAGGAGGAGGTCTGAGCATGCAGGAGGAACATTTCATAGGGGGGCCGATGGACGGATTGAGTTCAGCCGCGAGGGGAAGTGTGGTGAGAACGTGAGTCTCTGAGCTGCCACAAACTATGTTCTCTGACATGACTGAGCCGATACCATACACGCCCGAGCCGAGTGCCCATTACATCCACTCACAGGGCTGTCAGGAAATCCAGCCTCTAAAAACAAACTGTTGTGTCAGGGCTGACTGACACACTTATCAAATATCTAAACTCTGCATGTGATTACATGAATACTGTTCTAAGAGCTCTACCACAGCTGGAACACACACACACACACATGTGCACACACACACGAGGAGAAAAAGCTCTTTTATGACGGGCATTATGAAAGCACAGTAAATGGGCTTAAATAAGAAATGTCACTCACTGTTTCTCTCATTATTACTTCATGCTGTCTCCCTTCATGTCCTACAGTTCAGTCTTCATTAGACTCTCTCTTGGGGAAAATGCATTTGTGTCCTTTTTTTAAAATGTAGTTCATATTGGTACATTTCCTAGAAACCCATCATGCCTAACCCACGCAAACAGATCTTTAAAATCTTCTCCACAGATTGTCAAAATGATTTAGAGAGACCTCAGACATGACGACAGGAGACGACAGATTTAACAGGAAGTTAAAAGCGCTTCCACACTTGCAGAAAACTCCTGAAAAACTCCTGATATTTGCAGGAGGAGCTGCATGTGAGAACCAAGCGGCAACCTCCGGTCTTGAAAAATGAAGCCCAATGCAGAAGTGTAAAATCCTGATATTTTTTTTTAAACGACTTGATTTTATGAATGCGACTTTAGAGTAAACAACAAGTTTTCCATGAGCATCAGAAACGTAATCTTTGTCACCTCTGGGTCTCCGTCCTGTTTTTAAAACTGAGGGTTGATTGATTTCCTCTCATTGAGGATTATGGATGAGGCTGCCTACACTTCTGAAGATGATGATAAAAAAGTGCAGACTTCATTTTAACAAACTCAAACCTCACCTGGAGTCATAACGAGGTTTTAGTGAAGGCTTGCTGATGTGTACGGCGCCAATTAATGTTCCTCTTCTTCTTCAGTGTTGTTTCAATCATGTTTGTTTGTCACGCATTAACAAACTGTATCGCATCAGCAACACAGGCAATCCAGGAAAATCATAAATTGGCTCGTTGTGATTACAGTTTCGTTGCAATTACTGCAAACACGGAGCGGAGTTGATCAAAACTGCAAACAGTGCATCAGGTGTAGCAATCAAAATCGACGTAGAATTAAAGACCAATTTACAAACCATACTTCATTCTTTCCAGGGTTTTAAATGAGTGATTTTTTTAAATGATCTTTTTTTATACATCAGTGTGTTAGAAAGCTTTCTGTTCCTGTTCTGACTGTGTGGATTGACACTCTCAGGTCTGCAGGAGGAGATGAGATGGTGTGTTTCCTCCAGCCAATGACAGAGCAGCAGGTGAGTTTTGGAGTAGTTGTTTTGCTGTGGTTCAAACATTTTTTGCAGTACAGCTTTTAAGTCGTCTGAAAGATCAAAACACACAAATGCACAACAGACCTAAAAATCTCTGAAAATATCAAGAGTAGAATCACAGATTCTGGATAGGTTGAAGCAGAAAAGAAGTCCAGGTCCTTGTTATTTTATGAATAAGGGAAGTGATGGGTAACACTGAGGACCATAAAAAACACCATAAGGACACGATGAGCATTCAAAATGGGAGTTTGAAGGTTTCTGATTCTTATATTTCCAAATAACACCTGTACATATTATAAACTACAGCTACTCTGGGATACTGAGTGTGTTGTTTTTCATTATTATTCATTTTGGGAGTTGTACTGAGGCCTCCGATCAGGACTATGATCAGGTTTTTATCAAAGTTAAGATCTACATTAAACAGAAACAGAAGGTGGAAAAGTTCTTCTTTTTGGATTTGTGAACAGAAGCTTTTGTTTCTTCATCGTTCAGAGTCTAACATGTTGACGGTGCGTCTTCTGCCTGAGTGACCAATCAGAGTGTGAGCATGGAGGACCTGCAGTGAGTCATGTGATGAAGGATGTAACACAGTCAGACTCTTCTTCTGTACATGCATGATTCTTGTTTGCTGCTTTGTGCTTCAGGTGTAAACTCTGCTCCGCGTTACTCTTTACAAAGTCTGACTGTGACATAAATAATAAAAGATGTAAAAAAAAAAAAAACAGACACACTGCTGCTCCAAACCGTGTCTGCACTTCACCTGCAGCTGCTACGCGTACACCAGCTGGAGGGACAGGAAATGAAAAAAGCAGAAGAAGAAAGTGTCAAAGAGCGAGCTGGGTACACCATGCATCACTCTGTTAGCCAGATGAACGCGACATGCTAACACCGGGACAAACAAACACACGTACACAGGGACGCACGTGTCGCAGGGTGGGAAAAAAAAGTCGATATCTGGAAGCCACATTGTAAAACGACACAACTGCACGCGGCCACGGGCACGCTAACAATAGAGACTTGAAAGCTGAAGCGCAGAGTAATTAAAATTCTGTGGAAATATAAATATCAAAAGGAGAGCATGACAGAACACGCTTTGATGGCCGCCTGCTGGGGGGGGGGGGGGGGGGGGGGGGGGGGGTAGGGCCATGTTGGCAATGTTGGCAATAGTTGACAACCCTGGTGGAGCTTCACATTGGGTCGGGTTGAAAAGGAGGCTGCAGTGTGTGTGTGTGTGTGTGTGTATGTGTGTGTGTGTGTGTGTGTGTGTGTGTGCTGTCAAAGCTGTTGCAACTCAGGATGAGAAAAACAGCACATAACCAGTGCCAGCAGATAATGTCACTCAGTCTTTGTGTTCAGGAGCGGTTGAAATATATGAATGTGGTGCATGAAAGCCGAGCAGCGCAGAGTGAAGGAACAGAGTCTCCATGTTGTCCATTATGTGTCCCTCCATAATAATCAGGAGAACACAGCCGGTCAGTGCTCGTGGCTGCACACTGTCCATTAGAAGCTGTGAGATGTTTGTTTTCTGTTCCAGCTGAAAGCTTTCGATGCTGTGATGAGTCCTTTCAAAGAAAAGATGAATGAGAGTATCATCACTGTCTGAGAGACGGCGTGTATTACTATAATAACAACATTATGAGGACGTAATGGACAGAACACAACAGGAGTTACAGTCTGAGGGGACCGGTCACACAAGGAGACGTGTCGCCTGACACACTCCCTCCGGAGTGTTCCAGCAGCGACACTACGCTCTGCTCCGTTTCAAACTCTTGGCTGATGGTCTTGGTTAAGCTCTTCCCAGTATTTTTGTTGTTGTTTTGTCTAAAAACTTAATTTATTTTGGCCAACAAGTCCAACATCATACACTGATTGATGAAGGGGTAGGACCAGAAAAGTTTTTAACTTCTTCCTATCTCTTTTGAACATGAACTATATTATCTGAGTTATTTATTTGTTGCTATGGATCCTGAGGATCCAGTTTGTTTTTCTGTTTTGTTTTTTTACTTTTAATTTTGTGTTTGTATTTTCATAACATGTTCAATAAATTTGCCAAAAAAAAAAAAAACAGGCTGCGAGTCTAGTTTTGTCTCGTACGCTGCAAGCTGGACTGGATAGAACGACCCGGTAAGGATGTCAGACGAGGAAACGCACAGAGCATCTGATCAATTTCAAAATAAAACACCAAATGGACTCGCGATCGTATTTTCCATCACTTTATCAACATTACATCAAAACAGGAACCAAACGAACTTGAGGTTGTTTGCACATTTGCAAGAAGCCGTTAGCTGCTCACGGCTGCGATCACGTTCCAGAAATGGATCCAGTGGGGCAAGGGGTCGCTGTCCAGCAGACCAAACCATGGTGCTGACGGACCGTATGGAGTAGGTCTGTGGAAATGGGGGGTAAGAGTGTCTGGGGGGAAAAACAGCTGGGAGCGCCTGTGGAGCGGCTACTTGTTCATACAGGTGACCACATGAAAGAAGTGGGAAAAACATTTGATTTTATGCAAATGTAGAGCTCAAGTCGTTGCTTTGCTCCTCGACGAGGAGGGAAATACGATTGGCATCTTCTGCAAAAAGTGACATTTTCATTGCTCTGATTCTGCATCTTGGGCTGAAAAGTGTACATTTTCTAACATTTATGTGTGCGCAACAACCATTAAAGAAATGCGTCACACAGCAGCAGAGAAGAGCGCTTGTCATGCGCTCTGTACCAGAGGAAAACAAAGGTTCTCTCTGTGTGATCAGAGATTTTATATTCTGATATTCTGTTCTGCAAGCTTTGCTTCAGCCTCCGTTCTAAGACACAATAAAATCAACAAAATAAATCAAAATGTGTTCAAACATTTTTAATTCACTAATAACTAAAAACACCTGCCATCACAAACAATGGAGAGGAAGCATCTGGCACAAGATGTTGAAATCAGCACACAGATGTTCACAGTCTTATGATGGAAAACTCAGCGGACACTAAGTGGATAAAGACACTGCTGAAACATTTTGTAATATTTACTGTGTTATTTTGAAAGATCTCCTGATGAATGAAGCGAGCATGACTCTCCTGTTCATGTTCATGAGCTGCCTTCAGGATCTCTGTGAGAGTGTACATTAAGAAGTGCGTCATTCCTGCTGATTAAATCTTTAACTCCATCTTAAAAAGAAAGATGAAGATAAGCGACTAAAATACTGAATGTGAGGAGCAGGATCTTATTACCAATGAGCTGAAGCTTCAGACGATGTGTAATCCAATCAACATTTTGATAAATCCTTTCTGCTGGTTTACCTCATCTTGTCATGAATCTGTCCCCTCGCCTTTGAGTCGTGGCAGCCTCTTTAACGGACACATGGCAGCAGCATACATGCAGCATGAGGCCTCCTGCTGTGTGTGCCTGTATGTACCCCCCTTCATTATAGATGTTCCTTTTGCATGTGGGCGGAGGCCAAAGTATCATGCAACCCTCCAGGGTGCCACATCAAAAAAAAAGCACTAGCACAGGTGCTAGCATGAATACAGCTTTCCGGGTATTTAAACCCACAGGGGTCACTCTCAGAAGAGGATTCCCATTGCCTAAATAAAACAGAAAACGAGAGTTGAGAACGTAATTGAGCTGCCATGTACGCTCACCGTCACTGTCATAACACCTCCAGGTGCCCCGGAGTACCTGAGAGATGGCCATTTCTCTCCTTCTTTATGAAAATTAATCGTCTCTCAGCCACAGTAAATGACATGCCACATTTGTTTACCGGCTCCAAGTGAATTGATAGCAAGGAAAACATGCGCGAGGAGGGAGGGAGTGCGGCTACTGACCCGTGCTACTCTCTCACTGCATTTGCATTCATTAGCTCAATCAGGGAGCCTTCCTAACTCTCTCCATCATAAATGATAGATGACTGAGGAGGCTGAATAGCCACCGAGATCACTGAGACCTGCAGAATAAGATATATTTTACTGATATAAATTATTCATGCAACTTTACTCTGCTGAAAAAAACAGCATCTGATTGGTTCTCGAGGAGTAGCTGGAATAAAGATTATGCAAATGTTGATCGCCCATAATTGAGCATAATTGCATCGCATCTTAACAGCCATTTTTTGCCCCCCTCCTCAATTTTTTTTTCATGCACAAAAGAGGAGTGACTCTCTCTCTCTCTCTCTCTCTCTCTCTCTCTCTCTCTCAGGCACCTGTTTGAGGAGCAGCAGAGAAGTCGAGGATGACACTGCCCTTGCAGGATCCTCCTGGAAGCTGCATCAGGTTAAACTCAGGGCAGAAGATGATTCAGCTGAGAGGATGTGAAGCGATCATTGTTGAGGCTTTCCCAGAAAGGAATAGGGATCATCAATGTTTCAGAAGAGTCTAATTGGTGCTCTTTGATGTGCCACCGCCGCTGCTCTCGCTCGGTCCTTTCTGTCAGCTGTCACCCCCTCCGCCCCAGGGCTCTCTGACAGAGGCGGGGCCCAGTCAGGCCTCGGAGTTCAGCACAGGCACAACAGTGTGACAGCAACTCAATTACTGTGATACCAGTCATAATCAACGGGGCTGCAGGGAATATCGGCATCTGTTCAGCACAGGCAGACCAGGCTTTTCTGTCAATGCACAATAATCCACACAGGTTGGAGCAACGTTTGACTTCTCCGGCTCATTTATCACCTCAGGGAGGGAAAGACTGCATCGAACTGTGTGTCAGTGCATGATATTTACAGTGCTTTGCATGTACAGTTTATTCACGGATTATTCATAATTCACCTGCAGTCTTATTAGGGATTTTTATGATTTGATTTACAAACAAGCTGTAATAAAAAAACAATCTTCTGTTGGATGCAACGTGTGCGGGAGTAAAGAGAAAATCATGCAACAACATGCTGCTTTGTCTTTCTGAGGATGAGTTGTTTAGTTATTGACACCTGATCTCTCACTTTCCGGACTAATCGAGTCATGTCAAGCGTTGCTCCCACATCCATCAGGCTCATGAACTAATGATCTATTTCTTATTTATTTTTAACACCACTCTTTTAACCGCTTATAACAATGATTTATGATCTATTTATCATGCTTTTAATAGAGCCACTTGTATGTGTGTGTCTCTGTTGTTGTTTTTGGGTCTAGCTGTATGCACACAAATGAAGTGCCTAACGGATAAATAAAGTTATTTGAATTTGAATTTGAATTTTGATGTAATCTTGATAAAGTGATGGAACATACGATCAGGAATCTGCTGTGTTTTATTTTGAAATTGACCTGATACGTTCCTGTGTCTGACTTCCTGTCTGGGTCGTTCTATTATGTCCACCTTGACGCGCACTTGCAGCGGGCTCCATTATGCCATGTATCGTATAAGAAAGAAAATTGTATACCAGATTTTCCTACAAATGTGTAAAAAACTATGAAGTAGAAGGTATGGACAGTACCTTGATCACCTACCAGACTTTTACAACAAAGACTTGAGCAGATAATACTTCATGCTAACACCATGAGCCTGTTTTCTCGAGCCTCAGTTACAGAGCGATCGATCGTCTTAATATAGAGCTGAATAAGAATAATAACACCAAGACCGAGCTGCTGCTGCTGCTGGATCCAACAGTCAAAAGTAGAAGACATGGCCTGGGGTGCAGCGCTCTGAGTAAGACACAGCACCAATCAATGTGTGTGCCTCCATATCAGACATGGCTGATTATCCCTCCTGCACTTTATGTTCAAGATAAGACTTCACAAGGTCATTTAAAAAAAAAACTCTCAACAATAAAAAATAAAAACATGAGCTGCATGTGGTTAAAGGTGAGGTGTGATACCTCACTTCAGAGCTCCATCAGAGGCTCCGCCCCTTAACATTCATGGACTTGCATTGCATCCAACTTAACAAGGTGGAGTGTTTTATCCAGGGGTCCACTAGCTTCAACTGGAGGTGTCCTTTGGTGCAGTTCTGTTCCTCATGCATGGGAATCCTGTTGTGTGGCTTGCTCAGAGTCATTTTGGTTGTTGCTCATTCTCATCTCAGAGCCAGGTCGTTACAAACGTCAGGTGCTTTCCGCTACTAGCAAGGGCTGTAGCCATAGACTGGATGTAGCCTCGGCTAGCCCGCATTCTCCTCTGGCTCTACTACCCAGATGTAAACGAGCACAGTGAACAGATAGCGTCTCATCGAGCTCGTCGTCCCTCCGTATTTTCATCTTGAGCAAATTGAGATAAAGTTGATTGTAAACTATGTGACCTGCAAGGAGGACAAAAGGCTGGCGGTGCTAGCAATGCTAACGTTAGTCAAGATGGAGGAACTGTTAATCGTTTACTTGCAGACAGAGTTCAAATAAAATGTGCTAAAGTCTGAATTTAAATTTCTGTGTAACAAACTAGCAAATTCATAGCAAGGAACATTCCACTTCCAAAAGGATGGAAGAGAGAAAGTCAAACTTTGTTCTCCTTCCATGAGAGAGGTTCAACAGAAAGTGAACCGAAGGAACGCGACACCAGATACCTGCTGCAAGAAGAGAAATAACAGAACTCACACCTTCCTCTTCAGCGTCACGTTCACATGCCGGTTGTGATCATTAAAGACTCAGCGACATATCCCCCTGAGGAACATGTGTCTGTGGTTTCGACTTTCAAAATAAGAGGAATCCCAACAGAACGAGCATACATATTTTAAAACAAAGTCCCTCTTCTGTGTTCTTTATGTCGAGCTAAGAGAATACCCAGAAGATCTCTCGTCCTCTTGGAATCACCAGGAGTTCACAAAATAATCACTGTTTTACAATATGTTTAACTGGCTGTGAACAAGGAAGTGTTCAGCGTTAACAGAGACACTGCGAGGTAGGTTGACGAGGGAGGGCGTCCCAAGACACGGAGCGTTCAAACTGCTCGCCTAACTAGGCTATCTGCAGGCCCGGGGACATTTATGATTTTATCATCAGGGTACGCTGCAAACACTCGATATACATAGCCTGCCTGCTGTGGTTTAGATGTGGCTATGTAGGGGGAATTAAAATGCAGGCTTCATGCCAGAGTGTATCACTGCAGTGAAATCTTCCTGCAACTCAAGTCTTTCCACTTTTTGATGAGGGATCATTTAGAAGAGATGCATGAAGGCTATGACTGACGAGGTTGGACCAAAGATCTGAGTCTGTGCATAAAACAAACAAATAGCACATTCATGCTTATACAGTCCAGGTCTAATTACAGATTTTTTTATGTTTAAATTGCACATATATTTTTATCCCTGCACGGGTTATGTACATTTCTTGTATAAGTCTATTTTTAACTGCACAGTTTAAGTTTGATTCATCTAGAGGTATTCTTTAAATCTTTTATTCAGGTTAATATATATGTATGGGGGGGGGGGGGGGGGGGGGGTCGGTTTTTGTGCTTAATTTGTAACAAATGTTTCATGTTATGTTTGTCTTTGTAACCTGATACTGGATGCTTTGAATTTCCCTCGGGATCAATAAACTATCTATCTATCTACAGAAAAGTCACAGCGTACAAACACCAGTGATAGATGTTATATAACAGGTCTTTATGGCAGGCTTTCCCAAACCTAAAGGGTCCCGTCATCATGTGGGGTCGTATGGAATTCAAATGGGATCGCCTGAAATTTGTATTTACTGATGAACAAAAAATATATTGTGCATTAAAATATATTAAACAAAGGGGAACTGTAGGACATAGCCAATTCCAAAACAAGAAATCTGCAGCGTGTCCATCTCTCGTCTACAAACTAAAAACTACAAATCCCACCGTTGCATCCACCACAGTGCTCAGTGGATGGAAAGTAAAGCAGAAATTTGAGTTACGAGAACATCAAATCGACTGAAGAGACAGCACACAATGTGTACGAGTCTGTATAGCAGTCTGAGTTTCCGCTCCGATACGTTTCTTTAAACAGACAAAGCATGTTTATTTCAAACTAAACCAATAAGTACTCAACATCAGCATATCCCTCTGTTGAGTTTCTTTTTTCCCCCTGGCATGTCATTTCCTGTTCATGTTCACTGTTTAATTGGAGACAAATTACAGACATTTATTTTGGGAGCACATTTCCATGTTTCACCCAAGCACACATCAGACATGAGGCTGCAGGATCGCACCCTGACCTCGTCCACTTAGCCACAGCCGCCGACAGTCCGCCCCAACTCCACCACACAGGTAGGCTACAGATGCAGTCTCCTGTATTTTGTTGCCTTTCAACTAAATCTTCCTGAGAAGAGAAACTGAAATTAAAGAACTGAGAGTGTGATCATCTATGAAAATGCAGAAGAAGAGCGTAATAACTTTCCACTTTCCTCTCCGATAATTCATCGACATGAAAGATTAGAGTCAGACTGTGATTCTCTGTCTGACATCGTGTGTAATAATGTGACTGTGGTGGAGCCGCACATTTGAAAACACACAAAGTCCGCTCTGTTGCCAAAAGTCTTAATGCCAGATTGAAATGAGAGGTTTGAACACACGGCTGCATTTAGAGTCTGCTCTCTTTCAAACAACCTGTCGAGTCTTTACACTCCGCTCCAGCTGCTCCGGCTGAATGGAAAGTTATCATGGAGGTGTGAAAAGAGTATCACTAACCACACAACTCAAAAACATGATCCGTCTCGTGGGGCTCACCTTCTCCTCCAATCAGAGATGAAGACATAACATCTTAAGGCGGGGCAGGGAGGTCAACGCTGACCACCTGTTGCAGCCGAACGAAAGCTCGCGCTGTTTAACCTCGACTGTCTGCAGAAACATTCACGTTACCACGACAACGAGACGTGAACTAAAACAGATTTTAAGGAAATGGAGATGTGAGGTTAAGAACGGAAGGAGGGATGACATGTGCGTGTGTGTGTGTGTGTGTGTGTGTATGTATGTGTGTGTGTTTTTTGTGTGTGTGTGCATGTATGTGTTTGTGTGTGTGCATGCGTGCGTGTGTTTTGTGTGTTTTATGTGTGTGTGTGTTTGTGTGAGTGTGTGCGTGTGTCTGTGCGTGTGCGTATGTGTATATGTATGTTTGTGTGTGTGTGTGTATGTGTGTGTGTGTGTGTGTATGTATGTGTGTGTGTTTTATGTGTGTGTGTGTGTGTGCATGTATATGTGTTTATGTGTGTGTGTGTGTGTGTGTGTGCATGCGTGCGTGTGTGTTTTGTGTGTATGTATGTGTGTGTGTTTTATGTGTGTGTGTGTGTGTGCATGTATATGTGTTTATGTGTGTGTGTGTTTGTGTGAGTGTGAGTGTGTGCGTGTGTGTGTGTGCGTGTGCGTATGTGTATATGTATGTTTGTGTGTGTGTGTCTATGTGTGTGTGTGTGTATGCGTGTGTGTGCGTGGGTGTGCGTGTATGTGTGTGTGTGTGTGTGTGTCTGAGTGTTTGTGTGTGTCTGTGTGTGTGTGTGTGTGTGTGTTTATGTGTCTGTGTGTTTGTGTGTGTGTGTGTGTGTGTGTGTTTATGTGTCTGTGTGTCTGTGTGTTTGTGTGTGTGTGTGTGTGTCTGTGTGTGTGTGTGTTTGTGTGTGTGTGTGTTTGTGTTTGTGTGTGTGTGTTTGTGTGTGTGTGTTTGTGTGTGTGTGTCTGTGTGTTTGTGTGTGTGTGTGTGTGTGTTTGTGTTTGTGTGTGTGTGTGTGTGTGTGTGTGTGTGTGTGTGTGTGTGTGTGTGTGTGTGTGTGTGTGTGTGTGTGTGTGCTGTAAGCTAACTCTGACAGGAGCTGTGGGTCACAGTGTCACAGAAGAACCCTTCAAACAGAAGTCCCCTCAGAGTCTCAGAGACTCGTTCAGTTTGTGTTTGTCTGAATCATGAATGTGTGTTTTTTGAGGACTTTCTCTCATGCATTGATAATCCGATGGCCCTTCAATGATTCACAAAGCAACGCGGGGAGAGAGGCAGCCAAGAGCTCCGGCTCTTCTGCTCTTTTTAAAAATTCACTAAACTAAAGCAGGATTTGGGAACAGCGGGGGCCGTCACACACACACACACACACACACACACACACACACACACACACACACATTTCAAATGTTCACCTCTTCAGCCTCTCCTAAATCTAGCTGATGGATGGTGGTGTTGTTCAGGCACAACCTGTCAAGTCAAAGTTTATTTATAGATCAGATTTGTTCGCTGCCATAATGTTTCTGTTTCCACAGCGAGCGCCGCGGCCCGTCATCGGTGCGGGTCAGCTGCACCACTACGCTCTGAATAGAACGACCAAGACAGGAAGTCAGACAAGTAGATGCACGGAGCGTCAGGTTATTTCAAAATAAAACAAAATATACAGACTCGCAATCGTAATTTTCATCACTTTTTTTTTTTTTCAGATTTATTTTGGTTTTTTTTTGTGCCTTTAATGGAGTACGACGGAGGATTAGGGCCACGTTAAATTTAAGAGAATAAAGTTGTTTATTCTCGTAAATTTAGGACTTTAATCTCAAAATTAAAAAAATTAAAAAAAATTTAACACAGCCCTAATCCTCCGTTGTAATGGCGAGATAGGAAAGTGGATAGAGTTTGTAATCAGGGAGAGAGAGAGTGGGGAATGAGATGCAGGAAAGGAGCCACAGACTGGATTCGAACCCAGGCCGCCCACTTTGAGGACTACAGCCTCCATACATGAGGCGTGCGCACTAACCACTGTGCCACCAGCACATTTTAACATGACGTCAAAACATGCGCAAACAACAACTCATCCTCAGAGAGACAAAGCAACATGTTGTCGCTTGTTTTTCTCTCTATTCCCGCGTGATTTTGTAGTTCTCATGTGATCTTGTGACTTTGTGTGTACTGCTGCTCATGGCTGCGCTCACGCTCCGTTCACAGACTTAGTGGGGCGGGGTCAAAGAGCAGAGTGGTGTAAGTCTGGGTGGGATGAGTCAGTTAACCAACCGCTGAGTTTTTGAGTCTTTGAACGCAGCGGGCGAGTCGGCACTTCAGCCAAAAAGTTAAAAAAAAAAGAGAGTTTCACAACTTTTTTTCAGTGAGATGAAAAATCAAAAGATAATTGAATAAATCATGATCCTCAAGAGTTTCTCTGACAGCCAAAAGACATCCAGCGTTGCTTCATCACACGTCGCAAAGTTTCTGCTCCTGACGGATACACTTCATAATCGCAGCGGACATTTCAGGCTGCAGATCATTTCTTAATTTAGAAACAAGTTCTGCCTTTGAAAAAAAGAAGAAGAAGAAGAAGAAGAAGAAGAAGAAGAAGAAGGAGCCTGGCACAGATTAAAGGAGTCCTGATGAATAAACTACAATAAGTTGGCTGGTATCGGAGGTCGCCTGTTTTTCTAAATAGGATGCGTTTCATACGGTTTGAAATGCCAAAGCTGTTCTTGTAAAGTAATTAACTGGTTTTC